>NW_027116321.1:886675-912953 GCF_000696795.3 Halyomorpha halys
ATTAATATTGATAATTATAATTTACTTTGATATGAATTGTAATAATAAAATAAATAGCAAATTTAACCAAAATATAGTTGACTAAATAAATTAAATGCTTGACCTGAGTATGAGGAAGATTACAAATATTGCTGTGATAACTTATAATAGTGAAAATTAACTGTGATTAAAAGTTTTAATTTTTAATTTAATATGAAGAATTGACAAAATAGGTAATTAGACATAAGCTAGAGATTGTTTGTTTATAGATTTATATGATTTCTCAATTTTTTAATGCCTAATTGTGTACTGGAATTAATGACCAGGGCAGAACAGCCTGCATAAAGTTTTTTAAAATTGATGTGGTTCTATAATTACATTTAAGGTGTTATAATTTATTAATAATATTGTTATTTGTTTAAAATTGTTAAATTTATTTTATTTAAACGTTATTATTATTATTTTGCGCATATTATTTGTTCGTGAATGTTAGTTTTATTAATAATAATAAAAATTATCCAAATATTCTTAACCTTATATAGTAAAACTTATTATTAGTCCAACGTTTCAGCCGATCCAACCATCATCAAGGACAATCCTAATTTTAGTATAACAACATCACATTGATTTGTCAAAATTTGCTAGCTATTATGCCCAAGTCAATTTAAAACAGTTAAAATAAACCTATTTGTCACTATAGCATTAATTAATAATTCCCATCCTTCACAAGTTTTGTATGTTACTATTAAATCAGTGGTTGATAAGATACATTTTACTTTATTTTCTATTTTACCTTAATTTATCCATTACTGCGTTTCGAGGCCATTATTGTGATTGTTGTGATGTTTATATAGAAGACTAAATGAGGAGATTAAGTTAATAAGTAAAATTTGAAATTATAGAGGATGGTAATGTTAAGGTAGTTGTTTTGATCGAATTTATGTTTTTAAATTATTATTGTGTAATATGCGTTATATTATTATGTTACAATGAATTGTCCTGATGATGGAGTGATGACCCCAAAACGTAGGGGTGGATATGCTAAGGTAAAAATAAAACAAAGTTACTATGGAAGACTTTATTTGACCTCATTAGATAGTTGAAAATCTAATATGTTTTAACGAAGAATGGCTATTTGGATAATTTTAGTTATGATTACTTTTTTTGATAACAATTTCTCCATTGAATGAGACCCAGAGTTCAGAAACAAACAGTCACACTTGTCAGATATTTCTTCTTAAATGATTCATTAAGTAAAGGCGACAAGGAATGTTCAAATATTTTTTATGACAACAACCTACAAATTAACAACAACAACAAATTAAAACAAGAATTATTTTCTCCAGCTAGATCACATCTAAAACTAGCAAATTAAATACGACTCAGAAAACATTTTATTGACCTCATCACCGACCTTAGTTAATCTTTTCTAGGTTTTAACACCAAAGGCAAAATTGTTTATTGGCCGATATTAACTTACTTGATGAATTCCTTCGACTTAAATACACCTGAAATTAATTGTATAAATGAGGAAACATTTCTCCGAGGTGGAATGATAAAAGTTTATACCCGCAGTAAAGTTTCTCCTCGTTGTTAGCAAACTATAGGGCAGTATTTCGGATATTAATTCTGAATAGGACAAACTAATTTGAAAAGTCTCTCAAAAGCTAACTGAGAAGAATTTAATTCCTAACAAGAGGAGTAAAATTTTCAGTAGGCACCGAGATAATTACATCAAACATTCAGTCCTGGGTCAGCTGAATGACTGGATCAACAGGAAGGAATTCCTTTCTGGGACCGGAAACAGGGGGGGGGGAGGCGCTCGACCACTTCCATAAAATATGCTACAACTCGCAACAACAGAGCAACAACTTTGGATTGGCAATAATGCAAAACATACACGGGATGTTACTCAACTTTTGGACACGCTATTATTTACTTTGAAGAGAGCACTTTAGGGGGAAAGTATTTCTTTTGCCTGTGACTGAGGGTCGGAGTCGGGGTCGAGAGCATTTCTCTTTCATAATAGCACCATCAAATTATTTGAACTCTACAAACATAAAAAAAATATGATTATCTTAAAACAAAAGCAAATAGAATTGTTAAAAAAAAAATGAATAAATTATCTTTAGGTTATAGTTAGTTATTCTTTTAAAAAAGAAAAAATCCTATTTTTAAACATATATTACTATATATTCAATCATGGATTGATAAGAATGCTGTTTGTTTTAGAAACTCCAAGTATTTGGGCAGCATTGCCGAACAAAGCATTAATCCCTGCTTAATTAAAATATCACCATGACAATATTCTGATATATACGAATAGTCAATTTAAATTAACAGTTGTATAATTTGTAAATTGGTGGAAATATTTGAACTCTAAAAAGGAAAATGAACATGATTATAATGAAACAACATGAAATAAATTTGTTAAAAAAAAAAAAACCGACATTGAAATATAGTATATTTATGGTGTGTGTTTTAGCAACCACTTTTAAAAGTATTGTGCTATGGGTAGCATTGTGGAGTTTAGCATAGCTCACTACTTAATTAAAATATTTCCGTGATATAATACTACAATATACAAGTAGTACTATTAATTGAATTGTTGTATAATTTATAAATTGGGAGCAATATTTGACCAATAAAAAGGAAAATAAATATGATTATCATATAATAAAATTGTTCAAAAAAAAAAAAATTATAATTATTTATTGTTTGAAAAAAACAAATTGTATCTTTGTTAATATATATACTATATATCCAATCATGGAATGATGAGTATACTGTGTGTTTATCAACTCGATGTATTTAGGTAGCAATGCCGAATAAAGCATTACTCTCTACTTAATTAAAATATTTCCAAGATATACTAATATATATGAATAGTACAATTAAATGAACAGTTGTATAATTTGTAAAACAGTGTTAGGTATGCCGATAGCGGACAGGTACCACCTCTCCCTCCCTCCAGTTTTCCTATATTATAAATATATGAAAAATTATTAATAATTCCTTTTTTAATGAATAGATAATTGATTTAATTTTCATTTCATTTCTTACTTGAGATAACATTTTTAGTCGAAAGCTATTAGATATTTAGAAAAAAAAAAGTTTTTTCTTTTCATTTCTTAAAATTAAGGTTGTTATCTCGTTTTTTTTTCCAGCCCTAATGAAGGCCTGGAATTCAGGTCGAAACGTCGGAACGAATGAATAAGTTTATTTATCTGCGTATCATAGTAACCGCATCCCCGACCAACATTTTTCTCACATTGAGTCTAAATCAACTATAAACATCTCATTTATTTATTCTGTAATAACAGCCATGCGTTGAGTTCGGGGTCATAATATCCTTTTGGGGCACACCCAGCCTTTAACAAATACATTTAAAAAAAAACCTTTTTTTTCAGTATAAATAAAATGTCGAAGAACCTTTTTGTTTATTTTATTTTTATCCCTATATATTAAGGTTGTGTTAGGCCGAGTATATTCTATGAAAGTTAAAAATATGCAAAATCCAAGGAAAACAGTTTTAAATCATCGAATTGGGGATCGCTATCAAATTATTGGCTCAGGAATAATAACGAGTGATAGAAAATTATGACATATCAAATGGGTAATAATCTTATTAGATGATTAAGGTAAACTTGAAATAAATCATGGATAAAGGTGATAAAACCAAAATAAACTATTATAACGACCAAATAAAAAATTGCTTTGTCATATTTTTTTTTTGTAATCCAAATAACTAGTATATAATAGTATAATAAATAAATATATTCTACACAATATTGTGAAAGTGTCCCATAATTGTAAATTATAATTGGATATTGATGATCGAAATGTAGCGTAATTGAGTTTAATACTAATCAAAATTATTCCACCTTTTGGATCATTGGGTAATTATATTATTCGATGAATATATTTCTAATGATTTATTCATTACTTAATTAGCGAAGCCTTCGATAATGAAGCCAACCGTTATGTAAATAGTATCATTAACTATAAATTAACATATAATCTGTAACTATACGTAATTCGCTTATATTATTAGAGAAAATTTTAATGACCCTTAAATTACAAAATGAATTCTAATATGGTATATTAAATGTATTATATATTCAACTAAGTCGGGCTATATTGCGTCTACACATTTATTTCATATTAAAAACTTTTCGGTTTGATTCACGCAATAAAAGTGAAAGGAACAATCTAATTTTATTAATAAAACCAGGTAATGATCCTTTTATAGCTGCGCAAAACAAAAAAAAGTGTATTAAGATGGCTTGATGGTAACCAAAACGTTTTTCATTAGAAAGAAATCAATAAAGACTTACTGATTTTAATTGACATATCTTTTTCTTTACCTTTATTACCCGCAATTTATGTTAATTAATTATATATAATAAAAATGGAAATAAAAAATAGAATTATAGTCTGAAATGATCCGAGAATCATTGTTTCAAGACGAGGTTCTGCAACATAGCAGAAATCTCTCTCTATCTGCCTTATTTCATACCGGTTTCTACATTATGTGAAAGAAAACTGTTCCAATGCATGAACAATGAGTTTTTTGAATTTATGAAAATTGGTAGTTATTTTAAACTATTAGCGAAATATAAACAATATTTATTTTGCCTGTCGAAGGCAGAGATAGAATATTTGACCACCAACCGTTAAGTACATGTAGAAGGACGCTCGCAGAGTCGAGGTTGGAAGGATGGCAAGTGTAATTTCCAGAGTTCTGCCTTCTGGCCTCGAAGATTGTGAGGGTGCCCACCGTAGTGTCCGATCCGATACGTTCCATCCTGATGTCTATCTGGTTCTTGTCGTAATCCAGGACTCGCTGCCCGTCGTGGTACCAGAAAATGTAAGCGGGTTCCTCAAGGCTCTGGGTGATCAAGCACTTGAAGTTCACTGTACTACCGGCCTTCACGTATATGTCTGCCTCGCCCATTATCTCCACCTTAGGAACTGTAACCAGATAGAGGAAATAATTAACACATACACACATATAAAGAAATGCAAGGCAAGAAAGAAAATGATCAATACAAATAAGCATTGTTCACGACATTTTAATTCAAAACTCACAATCTTCCAAACCATATAACGTTTTATAACAGTCTCAATGATCGCTTTATGAAAAAAAAAATACAATTATTCATTTTGACATTAATTTCCAATATGTTGCTTTAACAAAATCCTTTCATAATAAATTCTACATTCATTTAAATTCAGTAGATATTAATCTCTACTCATTTTTTAAGAATAGTCGTGAACCTTAATATAAATATATTATATAAACCTTCGAATTCCTCTCGTAGCCAATCCTTACAATCCAAAATCCTTCGTAAAATCCTCAATGCTCCTTACTTTGTCACAAATAAAACCATACATAAAGACCTTAATGTTCCCTATGTAACCGATCTAGCCCGAACCAGATATCACTCCTTCCATTATAAACTCCCTAACCACTCAAACCCACTAGTTACTATTCTTGCATCTTCTTCTATTCCTGACAATTCTCCGAGGCACCTGAAAAGAAGATGGCCACGAGACCAGCTAATGTGAAATGTCATTAGAGTGCTACCAATGGGTAGTTGCTCTACACGCCTGTAACACACCATTTTAACTAAGACCATATTTACTGAATGTATTATGTAATATACAGTTGTAA
Organism: Halyomorpha halys; assembly: GCF_000696795.3. Classification (NCBI taxonomy): domain Eukaryota; kingdom Metazoa; phylum Arthropoda; class Insecta; order Hemiptera; family Pentatomidae; genus Halyomorpha; species Halyomorpha halys. The sequence goes on from NW_027116321.1 coordinate 892,332, forward strand.
ATTAATAACTAGATAACCAAGTAAATTTTGTCCAATTGGTAATCAAAAGAGTGAATTTCTAATTATAAATATTAGCACGTTTTACTAATGATGCTTTTAAAATTGAAGCAAACTTCAGATATAGATTGATGGTTTCGGAAAATATATCGCGTTTTACAGTTTTAACAAATATGTACTTCCTTTAGTGATATAGTGGGAAAATTTTAAAAATTAGTTTGAAAATGGCCTAAAAATAAACTGAATAATGGCTAAAAGAACATAATATTAGAATAAACATTTTTAAAATTACATTAAATATGGTTTTATGTTTTTTTTTTTTTTTTTTTTTTCATACCCTCCTATAATGATGTTATTGAATATCTGGTACATACATATAGGAGGTATGCTATATGTATATCTGGGTGATGATACCTTGGATTGCCTTTTGGCATTATAAGGTTAGGTGAGGGGTCCATTGAAGGTTGTTACTTGGTTGTCTGACGCTAGTGGATTATTGGAACGGGGAGGGGCCGTTCCGCTGGTTGTAATTTTTATTAATTATGTTTGCTTGATCTGATTTGATTATTATTATATATTTAAAAATGAATTAACCGAGAGGACAGTAGTTTCATGGTTTTACGATTTCCTTATGATTAATTTTTTTAAATCTGTTTCATACAATGGTTATAATTTTATATTATCATCGTTTTATTCAATGCTTACTACTAAATTTGATTTTGGTCTTACATTTGTACCTAAATTTTGGCATGTATTGTATTTTCAAGAAAATTTTAATCATAATTGATCATATTTTATTCTCTAATGAGAGATTTACACTTCAAAGGTCCTAATTGTTGCTACTGCTATTAGAGTAGATTACATTTTAATTTCACAAAAAATTGAAAAAATAATTCTATAAATGCAAATTTAAAAAACAATAAATAGAAACAAGCATAAATGGTTATAAATTCTTTCAGAGTGTAGGTATAACCCCATACCGCAATGCATAATCGTCAAGCGGGCTTGGCTTTCAGTATCATGCAGGCGCACTGGAGTTGTCATTGCTCCTGATATAAGCAAAATAAATTCTGACCCAAGAGTATTGAGTATTTGACACTAAAACTTAAACCGATATTTAGTATACCGAGTAACTTAGTCAGTACTTAAAATTTATTATTGATGACAATTTAGTATATTTACTACAGATACACTACCATTTGGAGTTATGGCTACAAATAAATAATTTTTATTCAGAAGTATTATAGAGTGTGTCTCGCAAGACAGGCTATATTTTCAGAGGTCATACAGAGCTACGAAAAATTGATATAGTCCAGGGTCCGGTTCCCAACAGAAGACGGGAAAATTTATATTTTGTGGTTTTTATGAGCGTCACGTTTCTAGTTGAATAGATACCAGCCACTCCAAAAATATTAAAAGTAATTCAGATCAATGAGAACTGTAATAAATTTGATAATATTCCCTAGATATAGGGTTTAAATATATGTATTGAAAAGGGCATTAAGGGCGGACCTATGGTGAAAATTAATATATTTTTTTTTAATAAATGACACCTTACTCAAGAATGTTTTTCTCAGCCTACTGTTGGACTAACGGAAATTCACGACAAGAAAAACTTCTGCAGTTTGATATAAATGGAGTTAAGATTTCTTCTGGGGTTGATTAAGATTAGGCTGATTTACCTAAACAATATAGGGAAATATTAGGTTTTTTTGGCAATGTGTTCCTTGAAAGGCAATATTTAAACCATCAAAGAGGGTGGTGTTACGTCTTAAAATCAACAAAAAAATTATAAGAACTATCTCCCGAATACACACAGAGAGGTAGGAAATTCAAATTTTGTGTTGTTTTTTTTTAAACAAGTACCTTGTTTTGTTGAATAGGAAGCAATAGCTAGAAAACTATTTTAGTATTTTATTCCAAATTGCAGCACAATATACAACATTTTATTTAAAATAAAGAATAATTTACCTTAAAATTAAAGGTAAATAGTAAACACTCTTTGTTGTTGTCTTTGTTAACGCCATTTGAATGAAATCATAAACTGAAAGGCTCCTTCAAATTATTTTAAGACAAAATTGTACTTTCTTTAATAAAAAAAATATATATACATATTTTTAGATTTATCTATACATCCTGTTTTTATGTATATTAATCAACGAATATATTACATTTTTCTTTGATCGGTTAAGCTTTGCCAATTATTTTTAAATAATTACGTCAAAGGTTGAAAATTTTAAATAAAATATAACATAATAATAACAATGATTTAAGTCATTAATTGTCAATTTATAAAAAGATTTTTAATTAATAAAACTGAAATAATAAGAACTTAAATTAGTTTTAATTTATATTGATTAAATACAAAAACTGAGTGTAAGCATTAAACTCCACTTCACAAGTTGCATATTAGAAGATTTTATCTGAATCAAACTTCAGAATTAAATTTATAGGTTGATGATTAACCACCCCTTCAATTAACTGAAGCAAGGATTCCGTTTGAAATTTATTGGGTTTTTAAATAATCTCGTGTTAATTACATAGCTCTTGAAATTTCGCAGAACACTCAATATTTCCAATTCACATCTCGTATTTATGATCGGTTGGAGTAATTGCCGTTTGAAGGTTCCGAGAAAATCCGTTTTAAAACTCATGTTTTCCAATTGTTCCACTATCGAGTTCGACGAGAATTTGAATTAATTTTAATAAAAATTCCGAATGAGTTTAATACGAGATTATTAATAATGACAATACATAAGTTATAATGTTGATATAGTGCGCCATTATCTACATCAGGGTATCGGAACCCGGAATCAATTGTAGTATGATGGAATATGTATTAACAGTTGATCTGATCTGCATAAATTATTATATCTATTGCCGATCGCTCCTGCCTGCGGCATCCCTCTGGATTATATCGCTTCAGTAGTGTCTCATCAGCTCGCTTAAGGTTGTAATACAGTGCAACTTCAGTATAACGAATGTCGGAGTCTTTCAAAACATAGTTTATATCGAAGAATATATTATAAAGAATGTTTAGTTGGATATAAAATTGTAATATTGAGCTTTATAAGCTCATTTATTGACCTTTACATTAGAAATAATTAAGACATCGTCATTTCACCCAAGTTTTTTATATTTTTAATGAAAAATATGTATGATTACTAGTTTAAATTGATGAGTCCGCTAAGTATAGGGAATAAAAAATGGCGGCTGTTTCAAAATGTTATAAAACATTAATTTTTCATTTGGAGCTCTATATCTTTAAAACAACCAACAACACTATAAAATATAATGAATGAGGAAAAGATGGTTGGGGGTGCGGTCAATGAAAAAAACAAAAATAAGTACGATTAACTTATTTTAATGTTGTAGCTGGAAGATCAAACCTCTAAATTATTAGACGTTTGATCTTCCAGCTAACAGCCCTGAAGAAGGCTAGAAACTCTAGCCGAAACGTTGGCACATTAAAATAAGTTAATCGTACTTATTTTTGTTTTTTTCATTGACCGCACCCCCAACCATCTTCTCCTCATTCATCATCCACGGTCAACTATCTCTCATAATTATAAAATATAATGGTTGCTTAGAACCATTATTTAAAGAAGAGTAAATTTTCTAAAATCTGAGCTCAAATTTACGTTCACTAGTTCCCGTGATAAAGCTTTTTAAAAAACAACCTTTCATAAAAAATGTCGTGAAAGATCAGTAGCTCAAAAACCATTCAATGTACAGATGCCTATTAGCACCTTTAACTAAAGTTATTTAAAAGTATTATATTTAGTTTTTTAAAAATATATTCACGAAATGTCAATTTCTGGTTGTACGAATAAAATTTTTGATTTTTGAAATATTATATCTCAGGAACTTTAAGACGTATATGTATCTGCCAGCACTCGAAATAAAGCTAATTTAACTTATTATCAAGGAGTTTATGTTACGTATATTTTTTAAGATTTTATAATATTCGCATATGAATATAAATTTTGCACTAGAAATTTTGTCCGAACTACCATAAATTAATTTATTTTAGCAAATATCATATAAAACCTTCTACTCCAACGAAGATAAAGATAATAAATTACTTTATATTACATTAAACTGGCTTTAATTTGAGTACTAATAGATATCTGTACGTTGAATGGTTTTTGATATACAGATTTCTCAAAATAAATTCACTAACTGATTTTTCTGTGCATTTTTTATGAAATGTTGCTTTTTAAAAAAACTATATATTGGAAAATATTGAACGTAAATAGCTCATGTCAATCTCATAGCAAATTTATTCCACTTCAAATGATGTTCTCTAAGGTTTTTAGTGTTGTTGGTAGTTTTAAATATATAAAGCTCCAAATGTAAAATTATTATTTTTTAAGTTTATGAAACAAACGCCATGTTTTATTCTTGCTACATATACTTGGCTAATTCATCAATTTAGACTAGTAATTATACATATTTTTGAGTTAATTAATTAAATATTGGGGTGAAATGTCTGCCTTTTATCTTCTTTTGGCTCTTACACTAATAGTCTGAACAGAGATTTAACTAAAACTAGAAAAGTAATGATACTCACTACATATGGTTAATTAATGTACATTATCAAGACACCATTAAACGCATTACAAGTATAAACTAGATTTATTGTGTTATATCACAAAATAAACTAAAATGATTTAACCCGAACTAGCAGAAAAAGAAGGAGTGTTGCTAAATGGCTCAAATATTAATATTTATCAATTTGATGATAGAGTCAGTTTATTCATTGTTTATTTTTCTATCGAATTTTTGAATCCTTAAATAATAAAGTGTTCTCTTGAGATCATAAATCTTCCAATAGCAACTATAAGACCTACAATTGACCTATACAATTACAGTTGGCTTCATTAATGTTTCTGAACGTTTTAAGAACCTGAAACTTTTATCTTGTTGCTCGTGAATTCAATTGTTTCTAAACCTTTTGTTTATTTTTTAAGGGACAATTACGAAATCCTGTTGGAGCAGATTATTGTTTTAGCAACATTTTCTTAAGGACCTACTATGTACATACTTAATTGAATAGTATAGTAGAATACCTAATAGAATGAAAGGTCAGTGGTAAACATTTTAGAATCTACTAATTTAGGTGTACATTTTTCCAAATCAATTTAAATTTGTTCTATTTAAAAAAATTATTTATTTAAAAATAAATAAACAGTATTTAAAAACAAAAATTATAACTAGTAGATTTTTTTTTGTTTGAGTTCTTGCTCTATTTATTTTTTATAATTTATTTATTGAAATTTACTACTATATTAAAATATATACTACCAGTTAAATTTTAGTTAGTTATAAAATGGCATGATACAGACACATGGAGAATCTACGCATTGACAAAACTCCTATGACATTCCTAGAGCAGAAGATCTCGAGGCCATCTTCTTTGCAGGCGCTTAAGGGGATTATAAGGGAATTATGGAGAAGGCAGGTTAGAAACAAGAGGGTTTGAGTGGTTAAGAAGTTTATCATAGAAGGATTGTTGAACCTGGTTTAGGCCAAATCGGCAACATATGGAATATTGAGGTCCTCAAAATGAGATTCAAATGAATGATCTGATTTGTGACAAATGAGGATCATTAAGGATACGAGAGGAATTTGATGGTTCAGTGGTGCCCCAAAGTTCAACTCCTTAAGTCCGGATAGGCCTTATTAAAGTCATATAAATAGGTGTTTTATAATTAGTTGGAAGTTTAGACAGCTTGTCTAGTAAGTATTGTAATATTCGGAATCGACGAGTAGTTTTCTGTCTTTTTAGTTTTGTATAAGGATTCCAATTCAGTCGTTTGTCCAAACGTAGTTCTAAGTAACGAATCTGTTCGACAGAAATGAGTGGGGTATTATTATAGAATACTGTGGGGCATAAAGGTACGGGTTTACGACGAAGGGTAAATGTGTTTTGGTGGAATTTATTGGAATTAATTTTAATCCTCTTATTTTGGCACCATTGCTCTATTAGAACGTTTAATTCTTGATATATATAAAATAATTATTAATTAAATTATGTTGGGTTATGTTTTTTTACTCCATAATTAATGTCTGTATAACAAACACAAGAATTTTAATAGAACTATTAATACATACATATATATATATATATATATGATAATCGAATAGTATTGTTATTAAATGGAGCTAAAACTTGACAAAAAAAAAATAACACTACTATCTAGCTAGGATTCCGTAAAAAAGACCTTGGATTCTATCAAATAACTGGTATATCAGTCAAAGTTGGACTGATTCAGGTTACGGAAAGGTCACACAAACGGACACCCAAGTAACGTTCCCTAACGTATGGTGAAGAGTAGAGTGTTTATGGAAAATTAATATAATATTTCTATACCAGACTTCTAATATCAATTCAATTCATAATGTGAGGTTAATGCAAGAACTTAGATGTAATTACTAAGCCCTTAAATTTTGATTAAAAATTTCGAAGCTCAAAGCTAATCACTGTTAGCTAGAACAAAAACTTTTTCACTTTTACTTCCATCTCTAACAACTAGTTCTTACAAAAAATGGGAGAGAGACTAAGACAAAGCAACAAGATACATCCACAATAATACTAATATAAAATACGAATAAATAAATATGAAAATTGTTCCTAAATTATATATATGTTGTAAATATCGTATTTTAAACTTAATTCATTATCATGTTTAATCATGTTATTGTTGATATATAATTAATTTGCTATTTGCTACTAATTTGTATTTATTTACATAGGTAGGTTTTTTTACTTACACTTTTCCCCTCTGTATTGTACATTTTAAAATTTTTCCTACTTTTTAAAATTACAAATATGTAAAAAAATAAATCATATTACTATGCAATATTTATCAGTATCATGTGTTATGTTATAAATTTGTGACAATCTGTAAATCGTATTCAATAAAAACGTTCTAAAAAAAAAAAATAAATAAAATGAAGTAAAAGAGAAAGTTTAATGGGGTGAAGGATACCATAAATTTTCCATTTTTTGTGTTTTGAATTATATTTCTGCATATTTGCTATTTATAAAATTTTGAGATATTACTTTTTAGAAGTTCATGTCACATTATAGTTCAATGAAAAAAACAGGAAAAAAAAATATATATATATTGCGTTTCAAAAGTCTAGAAAGTATTATAATTATATTGTTCAGATTTTAAATAAATTTGCCTGGCTAATGAATTAGGAAAACGGGCTCGTTAATTATATTGTAGTAATTGGTGTTATTTTAACATTAGAAATTGTTAGGAATATAATTTACACAATAAGAGGGTTTGATAGTTAAGTTAGGAAAAGGATTCTTCAAAGGAGAATGCAGAGGATTGACGAACGAGATAGGTAAGATATTCCAAAAGGAGGTCGATACCCGAATGATGATTTGTTGAAGGAAGCGGTTATATATAAATCAATAGGATAAAACCTTGTCTTGAAACGGTGGATAAAGGAACGTTGAATGAAAAGATCAAGAAAATAGGAAGGTTTTTTTTTTTTTTGGTTCTAAGGACTTAGAAAATAAAGACTTCAAGGAGGTCTTGCCGCAGGAAGAATAAAGCCACTTCGGTTTACCAACTAGAAAGATAAGAGCGCCTGGAAAACCTGAAGATGAATCTTATGAAACTAACCACGACTCAAATAAAATTAAATTCTTAAAGAAGATACAAAAATATTCAAATTATGAAATAATTTACACTGACGGCTCCAAACAAAATGAAAATGATGGTTTTGCAATAATAATACACGGGACACCCAAAAAATATAAATTACCCACATACTCAACAATATTTACAGCTGAACTTCACAGCACTTTATTTATCTACAGAAAGTGAATACTCAAACATACTCATTTGTACAGATTCAATGTCAGCACTCCAGAGTCTATCAAACTTCAATCAAAGCGGACCTATGATAGACAAAATTCATAACTATGTAGACATGCTAAAACATCAGAAAAAAGTGTTTCCTTTCTCTGGACTCCGGGGCACTCAGGAATAGCTGGAAATGAGGCAGCGGATAAAGCGGCTAAAGAGGCTGCTACAATGAACGTTCCACCACTCCAAATTTACGAGCCGAAAGACATAAAGGCATTTTTAAGGAACAGAATCCGAAAAATTTGGGATTCAATGTGGGCTGCCATACCACTCATCAATAAATTGAGAAATGTAAAAAAAAAATACACAAAAGTGGACAAGTGCCATAAGGGGAAACAGAAGAGAAGAAGTGGTTGTTGCAAGAGTAAGACTAGGATATTCCAAATTAACTCACCTTCACTTAATCACAAAGAAGACCAGCCTATATGCCAAACCTGTCAGTCCCCATTATCGATAAAGCATATAATTGAAGAATGCCCATCATTTCGTCAAGCCTTCGAAAATAATAAAATTCCACGAACAAGAGAATTGGTCCTTAAAGACTCAGAAGAATCCATAGACAAAATAATAAAATTTCTGAAAGAAACACAACTTTATACTAAAATATAATCCACCAATACCGACTAGTGTAAAAAAGGAAATAGTGTACATTCAACCATCAAATGTCAAAGTCAAGAAGATAGATGAAGTAAAAAGGGTGTAATAACCTAGATGTTGATAGCCTTGAATAAAAATCTAATCTAATCTTATGAAACTATTCATAACTCTCTTCAGTCCCATCTCTGTATAAGGCTAAATAGCCAAGCAGTCATAGTCGATATGGAGGAAACGAGAAGATATCATGAGTTGAGGTATATTTTTAGATATGGAGTCATGGATTACAAAGAATAATTTAGAGGCTAATAGATCTCCGTCTGTTCTTGAACAAAAAAGTATAAATGACTATAAGGTATTTCACAGCTGAGTGAAAATAAAATATTAGAGTATTGGGGTAAAGTGCCATCCAGATTAAAATTTCCCTTGAGTGCAAAGTTCCTCTTAGTCCAGTGGGAATATAACGTAGTAAAGTTTATGGTAGTTTTTATTTATTTTTTTAAATATAGCTAACTCTCAGGGCTAGAAACATTAAAAGACAAGACCATAAAATAAGGAGTATAATAATACATTATTCATACATTGTAGAAAAAAAAAATAAAGAATAAGAAAAATTGTTTATTCTCAGAGCAGCTCCAACGATGAGTTTATCCCAGGAATTATTAAAGAGGCTGACCTTTATTTTTATTTATTTATTTTTTTTTTTTAGTAAAAGGTTTGAAAAGTTATTCACTTTGTGAATGGGAATGCATATCCTTTTATTCCATGAGCACGAGGGCGGAACATAAATAGTTATTCAGCGTACAGGATCTTGTATGTGTCCTTAAAGCACGAAAATCGCTCGTAAAAAGGAAGCTTTTAAGCACTTCGCCTATTTTAAAAAAGAATAATAAAAGAAAATTGCGGTAGAAAAGGTTAAATAAAAGGGAAAAAATGTATTACTGAGTTGAAGAGTTTTAGTGTCATCTATCAAGGAGGAAGGATTCCTTTTCGAATTTTCTCTTTATTTTATAGAATTTCTGACTTATACAATTTCTTATATTATTTAAAAATAATTATTAATTGAATAATATTTAAATTTTTTTACGGGATTAACTTTTATACCTTTTACAATATTTTGTATTGTTAATATAAAGTACTTAATTTATAACCTTTTTCTACTGTTAGTGATATATATTTTTGAAGATCTTGAGGTTCATTACCATAAATAATGCTTTAATTATCTCTACTACCCAAACGTAATATGTCACAAATCCAATTTCTCATATCTTCTTCAGCATATTCTGAATCCCTTTTTAATCTATACTGATGGACCAAAATCCGTCGACTCTACAACATCCTCTTTTGTCGACAAACAACTGAACTCACAAAATAAAACTCCATCAATTATTCAGTGTTTATACCAGCGAACTCCATGCCTTATCACACCAGATTTCAAATATGGTAGAAATGATAACTTACTCTTTGAATTCATTAAATAGCCCTAGTGATCACTTACCCGAAGCATCCGACTATCATAACAATTCACGCTTATACTAGTGTGTTCGAAAACCTGGGAAAATCTGTTTACTTTATATGATGCTAGGTCACGTGGGGTCGCCTGAACGGAGCAAGCTGACATTGCTGCCAAACAAGCACTTCCTCTTCCAGGTCTGCCATCCTGATATCCCATGAATTGGAGTTGGCAAGCTTTCTGACACAGGATAGATTAGCTTTGTTTGGCAAGTACTAAGTAAATTAAAGACAATTAAAAAAACAACTTTACCATAACCGTTCCGATCTAGGTTAAGAATAGGACGTAAAAAGCTGACACATTGATATCTGATCAACAAGCAGCCACCACCAAAGCGTTAATATTGTAACAGTAAAATTACAGTCAGTCATATTTTTCAGGAATGGCCATTTCTATACTATGGATTTAAGTTGATTGAGAGTGGGACCTGGCGTGTCATTAATTTTTAAAGAAATAATAATCTATTAAACAAGATTTAAACTTATAATCTGTTTAAAATTTGAAGAGTTTAGGGATTGAAAGAAAACAAAAAAAATATGAAAAATCTCAGAGATAAATCTGAATATCTAGGAAAATAAAATATGAAAAATAAATAATAAAACATAATACAATAATTGAAATCTGAGATAAATAATTGTCTAAAGTAATTTGTTAAACACTAACATTTACCTAATATATGTGCCAGAGGTCTATGGTTTAGAACGCTCGGCTATTGTGAGGGGCTGTAGGCCAAGTGGGATGAAAGCTCTCCCAGTAAATTAAAAGAAATAAAACGATCAGTAAAACCATGGTCGACATCCTACCGCAACAGCCGCAGGGAGGAGGTTGCTTTGGCCCGCCTGAGAATAGGTCATACTCTCCTCACGCACTCTCACCTGATCAGAAAACTGCCACCTCCAACGTGCAAATATTGTCAGTCCATTCTTACGATTAGACATATTTTCGAAGAGTGTACTCACTATTTGCCAACAATAAATAGGATAGGACTGACCCCAAATTTATCCGAAACTCTCCCAGATGAGGAAGCTAAAATTACACGAGTATTTGAATTTTTAAAAGCACATCGCCTTCTTTATAAATTATAACTCCTCTTCGATTTTTATGTTTTTTATTTATTTTTTTATTTTATTTTATTTTTTTAAAATTATTTTTCAATTTTTTTTTCAATTTTTTATTTATTTATTTATTTTACTATTATTTTTTTTTACTTTTATCATTCCATAGGCGTTGATGACCAGAGGGTTTTACGCATTTAAGCAACAATCAACAACAACAACATTTACCTAATAAAAATTAAGATTAATCAAAAGAAACATTACAAAACTTGATTGTTTTGTAACTGATTAATAACTGTAATGAGCATTAGAACTAACTCGTTCAAGATTTGCAATAATAATGAAATGGAGAAAGGTAAGTGTTTTTTCTAGAAGGAAGTCCATTTATTTAAGTTTTGCATTCAGTACATTTATTATCAGTGTTATAATGTCTTATGTGTTCATAAAATTGTAGTAACATGAATTAGAATTTTGTATATACAATATTTTGTTAATAGTTCAACTATCATATTTTCCTCTTAAACTTTAAGTAATTAATATATTCTCCTAATGGTCTATAGTTATAAAATCTTAACATTAAACTATGAAAGGGGAAGAAACTGAACCACGATAGAAAGGCCGTTGGTGGTTGAATAGGCTTCAGTGTAATGGCTGCGTTATAATTCCCTCTCCCTTCCTCCCTCCCCCTTAGGTGGTGCTGAATATGTAAATGCCTAAGAGGATTATGTTCTCAAGCTGTGTAATTGGCTCGCGGCACCTACTTCTTTTATACAAAAAACAGATAGGTTATCAGGTCATGTGGTGGTTATTGTATATAGGACGAAATGAAAGAGACCTCCAATACAATAGCATCCTCAGAGAAGAAATAATCTTAAATAAATTAAAAATTAATCTTGGGGAAATCTAATGAATACGGATAGGAAAGAAAACCCGAAGAATGTCGGGAATTCTGAGAGCGAGCGAAGATTAAAGCGGGTGGATGATTTCAAATATTAAGGTGCTCTAAAAGAAACGGTTACATCGATGAAGTGACTCTATGAGAAATGGAGCAGCTGAGGGAAAGTCCTGTTTGCTCTGAAGTGGTTTTCTGGATAAAAGAGGGAGGGAAAAAAAAACTAAAATCGCCGTCTATAAAGATACGTTTCTCCCCTTTCATATTTCTCCGAATCGAACAACAAGTGCAGAATCTAATTCAACGATATACCTTACATTCACAAAGTGGAAGGAAAGGTTCCAAGAGATTCCCTATCATTTGAACTAGTCTGGAAGTTGGACTGACCAAGAATACCCTGTAGGAGCACACGCTAAGAAAGGAGGCAAAGGGCAGAGGTGAGCGTGTAGGAGAGAAACGGGAACAGAGGGAGTGAGTGATAGGGAGAGAAAAAAAAACTGCAGTTCTAATATAAATACACAGTGATTGTGCCGACCGGCTGTTGCTCTGTGTGTGTTCGCAATAAATTCGTTCCGTTAGTTAACAAGTCTGACAGTTCCCTCGATTTCTTTGATTTGCATTTGCGCAAATCCTCCTCAGCTCTTTATATTCGTTTTCAATTAAAATATTATTTCAGAATTGGATGTGATTTGTTCAAAAGTGGAAATATAATTTTTTTTTTTTTTTTTTTTTACGTCAATAATTACAATTTAACTCGGCATTCATAATTAAAAAGATCTGAATAGGATCCAGCAATCTCCCAACACTTAGCTTTAGGTAAATCTTAAGTTTTTAGCCGACATGTTGGCCTTAGCACTCTATTTTTTTTTAATTTTTAATTTCCGATACACCGAAAAAATATGAGAAGATCCGAATGTTTAATGATCATTTTTCTGTTTCTCAAAAAGTTTCAATGAATTTTTGCGCCATTAGGCACATGACGGATTTTCGAAAGGCCATACAGCTACCATTTGTTGACACAAAGTTTAGACAGGTTTGGCAAACAATCCTCTGAATATGTTCATAATCACGCAATAATGAAACATTATAGAGTTATATAAATTATAAAAATGAATATATAGCTGATTTTGTCTAATTTTCAGGTTAAAAACCACCGTCAATTGTTGGTTTTGAAAATCAAATATCTCATTAGTATAAGTCGTAACTAAAATAAAACTGCAAACATGACAGCAGGAAAAAACTGATGAAAAAATAGAGTAAGAGTAGTGAAATAACACTCTCTGAATGCGAAAACAAGACTGTTTTATCGTTTGTTTTTTTCCTAACTTCTAAATCTATTTATTAAAAAATACTATAATATATACTCAAGACTCTATCTTAAATGTATACACATATATATAATGCTCTATCTTGGCCACATGACATTATAAGGAACATGCTTTATTGTCATAACCCGTCCTCTTATGTATACTCTTCATCAGCTAACTATTCGATATGACGTGACCACGCTGACATGGCCCTCTATCAGCTGCCATCGCAATCCATCAGATTGTAACCCCTCAGCCCACTTGATTACGAATAATCCTCGTAAATGTATGAAAAAAGAAGATAATAATAATAATAAAGGCCTTACGAACCCAAAGTTTTGATGAAACCACAAATCGCTTTCCACATACATCCTTCCAGTGACGCCCCTACAAACCATATTTTACTAAATCAGTTTTAACGCAATCCTCCCATCTATGTTTCGGTCTACCCCTCGGACGTTTATGCGTCGGTTCAGTGTTTATTAACACTTTAGGGACCCGCTCGTTACTAAACCCCACAACCTTACACGCCCATCTTATTCGCCGCAATGCTATAACCCGAATTATCGGATGCAGTTCCCTTAATTCAGCGGTATGTAGCCTTCTAAATGCTCCGGTTAACTAGTCCTTTTCCGGACCGAATATTTTATGAAATATTTTATTTTAGAAAACTTGAGGGCGCTGTTAATCTACAAAATATAAAAGAAACACTATTACTTCCAATCACAGGATAATGAACAAAAATATTACTAAGAGATATTACTAACTAACTAAAAAAATAAAGGCCTATATAGAAAATTAACAAAAAGAAAAATAACATTAAATAGCAAATACTTGATTTTCTATACACACCCTTGTGATATTTTGGTGTGTTGAGGTGCCATGTTACTCCCACAGTTTTCATTTCCGCCCTAATGCTGAGGGATTGTAGAATTATCGGCCGCCACCTGAGGAGATGCGATCGGAAACCCCATAAAATTGAAACCACGTCCTCAGCTTTGCCAATACCACCTCAATAATCCTATCAAGACCATATTATAGTCTTGTAAAAGGAAAAAAATTGATAAGCAACTGAAAGAGAAAAATGTTTTCTAGGTTGAAAATAAATGTCAAAAAATGAAAGTAGTAGTATTGTATGTGGTGTGACTAGAGACTATATTATTTTATCATTATGTTATTTTATTTATTTATTTTTCATACAGATAGTTTGATTATGTTCATTTTGTTTATTCTTTTGTTTGTATATATTTTAAGAGAATTTTTATTTATTTTTTTTTTTTTTTTATTTTTTTATTTTTTTTTTTATGTTCATTTTGTTTATTCTTTTGTTTGTATATATTTTAAGAGAATTTTTATTTATTTTTTTTTTTTTTTTATTTTAGTATGTATGAGATCATCCATCACTATTACCTATTGCCCACAACTGTGTGGCAGATTGTAATATCTATCAATAAATAAAAAGTATTATTTTTTAAAAAAAAAGTATTGTATGTGGATCTCCAGATCTAAATTCATTACGACAATTTAAATTAAAAAAAAAAATCTTGAGAAAACAATTATATCCAATGAACAAAATTCAATTTTGCAGTGAACAGTAAACTTAAAAGTTCTATATCAATGATAAGAAGCATTATGATCTAAAACATTCAAATTTAATTTGAATCAATTATTTTATTATATCAGTAAATATCATATAATAAAAGATGTGAAGTATTTTTTTTTTCTTGATTAAAAAGATTAATTATAGAAAATAATGAACCTAAACTCAGTACTATGCATTGAATCTTTGCAATTTTAAATTTAAATTTTGGTTTTTAACTATTTTTGGGAGGGAAGGGTAATATTTTGAGAAAGACTTGGATAATTTTTCCTCTATTTTCGTAAATATTCGCGATATGATCGTAAGAAAACATCCAATTGGCTATCATTTCGAAAGATAAATCAATAGTTCTGAGGTTTATCGCCTATCCTGTAACTTCAAAAACTCAGCCAGGTACTTTTATGATTAATTTTTAAAAAATATGGGGTTACAACCTTTCAAAAATTCAACCTCCTCTGTTAGATAAAATTAATGTATCTCTCACATTTTATTTTCTTTTTTCATAATTTTTCGGCATATTTGTTAAAGAGGAGTTTTTAAAATTACACTAGTTTAAAAAAAAAACAAGTATGCAGCATTGTATAGCGCCAACTAGGGCCAAATCAGCAGGTACCCCAACCCCACTCATCTGATATCTGCTAATTGCTAACCTCATTAAAGGATCAATCATTAGGTTAATCAACTGTGGGCTAGGATCAGCACATCTTTCACTAATGGGCCGCGGGCCAAATCTTTCAAGACCAAACAGTCATTATTGTGGTCGAATCTTGATGTATTATGTATATACAGTTAAGGACCATAACTTCTATTTGTAATGATTGTTTCGACATAATACTTGCACTTTTCAGATATAATCTACGTATTTTAGGTTTTATCATAGTATTATGTATTAATAATCACACAAAAATATATTAATATTAACGTACTGGTATTTTAGGAGATAAAAAATATTCAAATTATGTCAGACTGAAATATTTCTGTATAATAAAATTTTTAAAATGTAACTCACACTGCAGCTTGGTAACGCGCCAGTCTACCAACCCATAGGTTGTCAGATCGAATCTCCTGTCCCACCCGAGCTTTTATCGAGCACAAAATAATGCAAACCTCACTCATATTATCGAATAAATGAAGTAGAAAATATTCTTAAACAACAGGAATCAGAAACTTTAAAACCTAGTTCAAATGCACAACAAGAGAGTAAACAACCAAAATCATCTGTTAAAGAGCAGGTTAATAAAAAAAGGAAAACTGAAGAAAGATTGGCTCAATTCAGATTTGGTTCTAGGAGTCTTTCAACTGTATTAAATGACCAGATACCTACCTCACAACTTATCGGTCACTCTCGCAGTGTCACTCGGTCTCAAAACCATATCAAGGCTTCCAATAAGGTTAATATTTTTCAAAAAATAGAATGTAGACTAATCTTGTGAAATATAAATGTTTTTAAAAATTTATTTAAATTTACTAGTAATGAATGTGAAGTTACTGGAAGGAACTCAGTGTTACGTTTTGTAGAGACGTGGCTAACAGAAGATAATTTCGTACCCCCATCATGGTTACACGATTATACCCCATATAATAGTACTCTGTCCATTCTGCAAAAGTTATTTCAATTATAGTTTGTATCACATTCTCCTACATTGTTCCACCTTTAAAGAAAATAGACAATATATCTTAAAACCACCCATATCCGTATCTTGCGACTTACAAAATATTGAAAATATATTGAACATTGATAGTGAACCCAAATTGAACAGACTATATATTTACATTGAAAAAGTTTGTAATAAGTTTAATTTTGTTAGTGACATATAAATTCTATAATGTAAATAGTTTTCGAAGCTAATTAATATCATAATTTATATCACGCTTTTGTTTATTTAAAATAATTCTCATTATTTTCAGTTAAATATAATGGAGTAATGAATATTATGTTAAGAGTTGTGTATTATCTAGTCTGTTTTTATTTTGTTATAGAGAACTTGTTTTATCTTTGTTTATTGTTTTGTACTGGAGCACTAGAATCAGGTTTTGTTTTATAATTGTATACTGTGTTATGAATTTGTACAAGACTTTGTCTCACAAATAAAATAAAATCTAATCTATTTAATTCAATTAATCAAATTAAAGATTAAAAAAATCATATGAGTAGCAAATATATAAGTTTATACGGTAAAAAATATCGGATTTGTGATAGTTGAATCTTGCATAAGAACAAACCCGTGTTAATTCTTACTTGATGTTTTGGTTATAAATCTTTGTATGTTGGTTTTCAGTGGGATCAATGCTATTATGAACTATATCTTTGATTCCACTGAAAAATATGGAAATGAAAATATCCGATTTTCTTTTTCAGGTAGTACGAGTTGAGACCTAAATGACCCTTCAACGGTAAATTAATAAAGGCTATGAGAGTTCATTAACTGCTCAGTGTAACAGTTGTTAATTCTTATCTCGAGTTAAGAGCGTGGCGTGCAAGGGCGCCTCTATTAGCTCCATTTATAACGCTCAGTTCGTCCGCTGTCCGCGCGGCTATTATTCACTTTATTACAGAAAATAAATAATAAATTACTTTAAAATTGGGTATTTAACTATTTATTACGTAAATAAGCCTTTTTTAAAGTTCCTGAAAAAAAAAATCACTTCTCCGTGATCCCACTTAGTTTCATCCTTTCAGATTATCCTAAGGAATAAGGTAGTTCAGAGTAAAAAGCACTGATATCTTAATTCAAGGCCAACCCGTTCGAAAAAATATTTTTTTATTTATTGATAAACAAGTATTAGATCAACTTATGAGCCGGGAGACCCTCCTTTGGCACAATTCACCTCGACAGCTACAAAAATGTTTATTTCAAGACAATTTGCCACCTTACATTAAAAATGAAATTTTCTAATTGATTTTAAATAATACGCTCTCGAAAGAAGAACGGCTTCAAGGGGGACTATCCAGGTCTTAGACACAACCCCGTTCCACCAGATATGCCCGAGGAATTTTCATCTTCCATGTTCCCAAGATAGAAGGATATTGCCCTGTTCCCGTCCTGGACCAGCCGAAGGATACTACATGCAGAGCATACGGGGGGGGGAGCTTATCCTCCCCTAACAAGCACGTCCTTTAGATTTTAACTTAGTCCTTTCTTACGCAGTGGCTTCCCATTGCTATGTTTCTGAATGATCATATTTTTTTGTATTATTACCTAACTAAGTATCAACTTTTTTCCGGGCTTTGATAATTTGATTTGTAGAAATAATCTTTTTATTTTTTATTACAGCATATAGACATTTATAATATATTTCATTGAGTTTCCCTTAGCGAAAAATTAAAGGAATTGAATCAGAAGCTTTTTCGATAGAGGATTAAAGCTGTTGAAATCCTCAATTTATCCACTATGAAAAAAGTTATCAATAAAAATTAAACTGTATCTCTGAAATTATACATTGTTAGTAAATTATTATGAAAGGTAATTAAATTTTCTAAACAATAAAAAAAATTTGAACCAGAGCTGTATTAATGAAAATACAGAGAACTTCGAATGCAGTATTTATTTAAAAAAAAATTATTTGTTCCCATGGTAACCAGTGTTCTTTTTATATCCACATGTATGTAAAATTTATACCTATATTGAAAAGGAAAGGGACGGATTTATACATAGATTTCGTAAAATGTTTCAAGTCATCTTGTGAAAATTTAAATATACTGAAATCATCGGTCTATCCTGTATAAATAAAGTTATGAAGAAAAGATCATATTTTTTTAAGCATAATTCAATTTTTCGAGTTGTTATTTAAATAACAATTAAGTGTTTTACAAAACTCATAAAAATCATTTACTGTGAACAATTATTAGCAAAGATATGACATGTTGAAATTTTTTTTTAGAATTAAGGCTGGTTCCTTATTATTTTGTTTTCACTTTTTAAAATGTTTTTTTAACAGGAAAATACACAACCGTGAACATTGTTGATTGCCATTTAAGCATAATTAACTGCCACAAAGATTTTAATTGAGTTAATATTAGCGAGAAGACAACAACATTTTTTGTACCAATTTGCACCTTTTCCTTTTTACTTTATTTTGTAACAAACGAAATTAAAAAAACATGGGAAATTCGAAAAAAGGAAGAAAACAATTTTTAATAATGAACATAGGATAAACACACAGATTTTTTCTTTGACACGTGTTATAATATATATTGCGTTTTTTGATATGTTCTGATATTTATCCATCTCCCTCTCTCTCCCTCCCCCTTCCCCCCTCTCTCTCTCTCCCTCCCTCTCTCCCTCCCTCCCTTCCTTCCTCCCTCTCACCCTCCCTCCCTTCCTCCCTCCCTTGCTCGCATTTGATGAGGGTAATGAAGTCATCAACATGCACTCCGGGTTGTGGAATCCTTTCAAATACTGTGACCTTTGCTGCCTGCTCAGCCAGTTCGTTGCCGGCTACTCCGCAGTGTCCAGGGACCCAAGCAAAGAGAGCAGAAATACCGTTCCAGTTGGCAGACTTTAATAATTGATCTTTTGGTTTATTAGGCTTGTTGAGAAAATATTTTTAAACTGAGTAGTACTGAAAATGAATCTGTACAGATGACTTGTAACTAACAAAATAAACTTTTTTTTTTTTTAATTTATAAAAAGCTATTTATTTTGTTAGCTTGGTTGGCTGAATTGGATCACCCGCAGAACCTGAACGTTATGCGGAACTGTATCAAAGCGCCTGAGAACTATGACCATAATTCAAAATGTTTTTTATATATCATCTTATCACATCTTTAAGACTGTTTTCTATTCTTTTAATAAAATAAAATTTATTTATTTAAGTCTCAAACACTCTTTAATTATATTTTAAATATACAACGATGGCCAATCTAGCCACCCTCAAGGACAATCGTATCTACTCGTATAAATTTACAGCTCACATTCAAATATTAAAATATTTTGCAGGCTGCAGGTCAAATTAGCCTATTTTTATACTATTTTATTTAATTAAAAAAACTAAATACAATTAATCTTACAGTATTATCGCTTGACAAGGTTGGTAAGTGAGTGATAATAAAAAGTGTTTGAGATTTAAATGGATACAATTTATTTTATTTAATCAAAATTTATTTTTCATAGAGAATAGAAACTTTTTGTACTCCCTTCTATAAATTGGAAGTATAACCAGTGAGGCCTTAAATTAATTAAAGTTTAATGGCTTGGATACTCTAATTGAAGTTAGTTCGCGGCGGCAGTCTCAGGGGGTGGAACGTGCCCAAGATTGGTACGGGATAACACATTGAAAATTGAATTAACCTTCTAGTAGCAATTAGAACCATTATTTGTAATATAATAAATAGAAGATTAATTACAATTTACTCAATGAATATTTAAAGGGTGACCACCATTTAATTACTATAAATGCCCGAGTAAATTATTCCTATAATACAATGGTCACCAAAATATCTAAAGGGGTACATATTTAATAAAATAATGCACCTTACTTTGGATAGTGGTTGCAAATAACTTGTAAACATGTTTCAACGTTGTGAGGAAAATGATACTAGTTACAAAACTTTCATAGAGCAAATATTGACTTCGTCAGATTTTAATTTACGAAATTACTTACGAAATTTTTTTAACCCAATGATAAAAGTAAATATTTAATCACCTTTAACTTTCTGACTGTATGTGTTTTAATACAAATAAAATTAAACAAACGTAACTTATCATGAGAAATTTTATTTTTTTATTGTGTATTACATTCAACCATAATTTAATTCGCCAGAACTAATAC
>NW_027116321.1:913121-915099 GCF_000696795.3 Halyomorpha halys
CAAGGCTTCCAATAAGGTTAATATTTTTCAAAAATAAGAATGTAATGAAGGGTAAATAATATTTGAAAATATTTTTTTTTTAAATTTTATTTATTGACACTTACAACTGTGTATATAGGTCCGCCCTTGGCTCAGTGGTTAAGACAGTCTTACCAATTTGGTGTCTATTGGCGGTGCCGGTTCGAATCCGGCCTGGGACGTTGACCTTTTTCAATGAGTGGCGGTCCCACAAAATGAAGAACTTTGACCTCCATCCATGGTTAGGCAATATAGGACTCCAATGGGAGTCTTGGCCAAAAAAAAAAAAAACTGTATATATATAAATACATCTAGTAAATCTGATGTAAGATCATAATGGTTTGATAAAGGCATATAGAGAAACTATCCATTGCTAGCACTTTAATGTTACCTAAAACACAAAAAAAGAACCAGGATATGGGCCTACCCTTTTTAGAAATTATATGTATTTAAAATTTGTATTGTACTTCTAAAAGAGTTTATATATTTTATAATTTAATAAATAACTGAAATATGAGGGCATGAAGACTCTAATCGTCCACAATTTTTAAATGAAAGTGGTTAATGGTAATAATTTTAATTTTTGGTAGTTAATTAAATAATAGCTTAATCGCTGGTTTTAATAAAATATTGAGGAAAATATGAAGTTAGGACAAATAGACAACTTTGAGAGACAAGATGTATGAAAATTATTTTTTAACAAATTATACTAACTATCGATATCAGTATTTTAAAACTTGTTATCAGTATCCTCAATAATATTGCAATATATATAAAAATTAAATCCCTTACCGCTTCATGATGGATCAGGGCAGTACTTTGTGAGGAAGCAAGAACTGTTACTAGACCAACGGTTGTACAACGAGGAGCTTTTATCAGATTTATTTGGTCGATCGCTAGATTTATCCCAGATTATGAGGGTGGAGCCCGGACACAGGATTAACTCACGACTACATTAACAGAATAATAATTATCTATCACAGCCGGATACGAACCTGAGTCATTGAAGGTGCCTCCCCACTAGACAACCCCGATTCCAGTATATAAAATGAATAGGTAAATAAATAATGCATGCATAACCAATGGCAAATCAATATAAACCAATTAGGCGCGGAAACTGACCGATTAATTCCGATACATGGATGGGAGGATTGTAACGTGATTCAGAGGTTGTGTATTTCCGTTTTGACCCGTTTCGAAGCCTTATTATTACCATTAATAAATATTGCTTTTGACACAAAACTTTACCATTAACAAGTCCAAAAACAACAAAAAAGAGTGAATTTCCATAAAAAAATAAAGATTTCAATTGAACCGGTTCAGGAAAAGCACGTTGTCGAAGGTTGTTTTAAGCGCTAGAACTTGTTATTTTTAAAACTTGGTATTTTTCCAAGTGCTCCTAACGATTGAAATGACGCGGGGCCGATTTGGCCGATACCCACCTGTCACAAGGAATGCCCAGGTAAAAAAAACAACAACAGTAATTCAATTTTTTGTTCGCTTTGAGTTTCTTTTCTTTTCTTTTTTTTCCAGTTCCTGTTACTTGTTTTCTCTTTCATTTGGTATGGAAAAGGGATATTGCAATTCGAAAAACATAAATATTCTGGTTTCAAAGCAGATTTATTTACCTGAGTTACGTTTTTATTTAAACATTAATAATTATAAAAACATAAATAATTTTAATTAGATTTCAAAAGTATAAATGAAGTGACTAGTTAAGGGCAAATAATGGAATTTATATTTGTATTTAATATGCATGACTTATTTTACCCGTGTTCGAATCTGGCTGTGGCAGATAATTATTTTCTGTGACTGCAACTGTGAGTCAACTCATTCGAGAACCCTACGGAGTCCACCTAGCCCCATAAAGTGGGTACCCTTACTTTGGGAAAAATTGCAGTTGTACAGATTTATTTTAATTTATTTATTACATTATTATACGTTAACTTTTAGGGTAAAT
>NW_027116321.1:915149-935714 GCF_000696795.3 Halyomorpha halys
AAACCACCCATATCCGTATCTTGCGACTTACAAAACATTGAAAATATATTGAACATTGATAGTGAAGCCAAATTAAACATACTATATATTTATATTTACAATACATTATATGTATGTTGTGTATTTTGATACATACATATAATGTATTGTAAATATAAATATATAGTTATAATATTTATAACTATGATTTATTTTCTAATTTGTTGTTACTTTCATTACTTAACATTTTTACTTTATTATTAATTAGTTTCTTAGTTTATTACTTTAAATGAGTATATCAGTTATTTCCCCCTCTACTTGTATGTGTTATATCACTTTTAATCTTCATTTGTAACATTTAATTTATTTTTTCTCATTTACATAAGTTTTTTGTACAACAATAAAAATAATTAGAATTATTATTATTTGGTAATCCTACCAGATCACCTTGGAAACCTGTGGTTTAGTAACATTACAAAATAATATACCCCTTACCCTTCAATCGGTACAGATTTATTTTATATATCCTATTAATTTTTGGTTTCATTAAACCATAAACCATAAAGTTGGACTAAAATTATCAAATCAAATTTTAGGTTACCAGTCAGTGTGTTTGATATTCATTCAAAGCCAAAACGTTTCTTCGAATCAATAAAATGAAATGTCTCTTACGCTTTATAGTGCGTATATATTATAAACAGAATAATTAACATTTCATTTAGTACTTCTGTTTTTTGTGAACCCTATTTTTAGATATTCTTAATTAGGTCAATTTATAGTTATTTTTACATGAAAAGTTTATCATAATAAGGCGTTTGCAAAAGCCACTTTTTGCCAAAAATAAAGTTTATATATTGTTGTATGATTGTTCACGAAGCCTGTAATTATTTGTTTCAAAATGGATATATTTGGCAGTTTTTAAATTTTTTCCCCGTAAATCTTTTGAAATGCTGTTAATATCTTTTTTTCTGAACGTGAAAAACTTTCGGAACCTTTTGTTGGTACATACTCCTTTTGTTTAAAACAAATACAATTTGGTTTTACAGTTTTTCTTCAAAACGTCACATTGTGAAACTAATTGTTTTTTTGTTTAAGAAACGAAAGTATCTAATAAAGCTAGAACCTAATTGCTAATGTAGCATCATTAAAGCCACCTATCGTCCGATAGAAAAACGTACCACCTCAGCGACCTCTTTAGGCAGAAAGAGGTGACTAAGGTGCAAAACTGTGGAGGAAGAGAGAGCTATTTTTTCCCCTCATCGAAAATCAACTTCATCATGTTCATTCAAGAAGCGGTTCCCCGGCAATGTAAGAAAAGGTAAGGGAGAAAAAGGAGAAGTAGAGACAGGTGCCATCCACACCATTAACAATAAATTTGAGTAAGTTCACCTCTAATTTTCTTATCTTGCTTCAACCTTGATCTTTATAATATCTCATCAACTTATCATCCGCTTCAAGTTCAATAGAACAAATCAAAATGTTTTCATTTTGCAACACCGCCCAAAGCATGTAAATGATTCAATAGATTTTTTTCCCTTTCTGTTCATGTTAATTTGTTTCAATAAATTTTGAAATACAGTCATCACTCATAATAACCCAACCAGCACCCAAAACTCGAGTAACGCCTGACCTTAATTTAGTTTTATTTAGAACAAATAAGTATTTTTCTGCTATCTCAATTGGACTATTATATACGTGGCGAACCGTTTTCGTAGGTAATTAAAAAATATAAATAGAGAAATATTTTCACGAACACAAAGTGATAAAGAACATTTCTCCGAAAGGACAAAATCATGCAAAGGAGTTGACCACTTTGCGGTTAAAGGATCAGACAGTAGCAGCAAAACCTGGACAGCTGAGTAGAAACTAATCGGAGAACTTCAGCAGAGAGAAGTTTAAAACTCTTTTTAAAAGGATTCTTCATCTACCCCCGACCGAGAACTATCTCTTACTCCAGGGCTTTCTTCAAAGGAATAGAAGAGTAGTTGAAGAGTCCTAAGCGGAATAATAATGAAGAAAGGAGGAGTTTGTGCCGGATTATGAGGAAGCAATCCCATTCAAGGCGAGTGGAGCGGATTTCGACAGAAGGCAGTTGTAAGAAAAGTTTGGAACTCGATTCTGAACTTAGCCTAAATAAAAGTCAGTTAACATGGACTAATTGGACACCAATTTTTACATAGTTCGATTTAAAACTTTAATTTTTCCTTTTTAAAAATTTTTCTGAGATGATTATATTTTAAATAAAACTGTTAAAGCCACCGCAAATTGACCAAGTCCTCTTGAAGGAAGCTCAATAGAAAAACAAACTGGTTCAGATATAAAAATTTATTTGGTGAGGCCAGCTATTCATATAATTATATAAACATATAATCTAAATAAAACATTTAGAAATAAAAAAATGAATAGGAATTGAAATAAAAGGGTTTTGAGAATAAACAAAATGAATAAACTAGTTTACCAAATTAATATATATAAACTAAATCACTAGGTGAAGACTATTTACTATGGTGGCGACTCCACTGGAACAGAGGCGAGAAGAGACTATCATGCTGAAGAGAGAATGATCTACTCAGATAGATTAGAAAAATACATTTCTGTCTGTTACAGTAGAGAAGGGCTATTTATGCATATTTATTGACGTTTTACTCCCAAAGTGGTCAAAAATTAGTGGGCCCACGTCTATACTGATTCAAAATAACATATTAAACAGTAGAATTCTATGTAAAGTTAATTATCATAATTGAAATCATAAAACGCAGTGGACTATGTAAATCAAAATTAACTGACATGATGTATTAACATAAAAATGGCCACGTATGACCACACACAGAGTTGTGAATTATAACGATCAGAATACATTTAAACCACAATGGCAAAAAAAAACAAAAAAAAAAAAACGCTAACAAGTTCTGATAGTCAGTTATATTGGTGGCTGATAACAACTGTTGTTTGACAAAGCCTGCTAAACAAACCTTAGTTTCTCTCACTCTTAAATTGTTTTGTTTTTTTCGGTTGACTCTACAGACCTTGTAGATCTTTGGCCGCCCAAACCAGCCTTCTCCACGCCTGCCTATCTTGGGCTACTGCTTTCCAGTTTTCCGCATATACATATATGGATTTGCCAAAAGTTGTTCTCGCAAAACATGAAAGTAGGTTAGTGTTTTTTACACTAAAATCTTCAGTTAAATAACCACATCTCCCTCTTTAGTTAAAATAATCCTAGAAAACTGAGGAAGCAAAACAGCTTACCCTGCCCGTACGTGGCACAAGGTAAGCTAAATGATACATGAAGCTCTACCAGTGACTGTCGCAGGATAAACTGTCAATGGGTTAAGTGTTCACATACGAAATAGAAAATATTTTATTTAATTATATCTGGAAAATTATTAATAATTAATGTAAACATTTAATCAATGAAGTTGAGTTAATTCTTATAAATTCTTCACGTTTATGAGCTGGACTCGCGAGGGAAAGGATTTTAGTTATGTAAAGAATGTAAATAAAAGTACTATTATTATTAGTTGCTAACGACTGGGCTGGCGAGGTGAATGCTATCATAGAAGAATGAGATCGTGTAGGTAGTAAAAAAAAAAAAATAGTACGATTGACTTGTTAATAATGAGATTCCACGTTTCGAACCAAATTGTAGTTCGTCAGCTTAAATAAAAAGAATTTTTAGTAAAATTTTTTTTACCGTAACTATTAATGCGGTCTCAATATTATCAGTTTATTATTCATTCCTATGCCTGTTATTATACTAATACTAACTGGTATAACTCTCTTATTATTTATGATTTGGTTTGGTTATAAAATCTTTATGATTTGTTTAGATTGTAAAATATTTAAAATATCGTATGCAGGAACAAATAATTCTCAATGTATTTTATGAAGCTCCCACCGAAATTTCAGAAGAGAACATCATATTGGCGAGGCGTATGAAATCCTGGCAGAAGTTAACGGGTCTAAGGACCTCTTGTTGGCTGCTTGAAAGGAAGAGGATTTGGTACAGCCTCAAGACGGCTCTCATAAAGACCAAGTTGGCCTCTGTGTTTTCACCCCGACACCTCCTTCAGTTTTCAAAGAGTCCCTTCGCTCGACTAAGCACATATTGTTTGCATTGCCTTTTCCCCTTCTTCAGAGCGCGATGTAAAACACATTACCAAGAATTGAGACATGTGTATAGAATTATTAGAAGAGTTCTCCGATAGCAATGCAGAAAGAAATATAACGAATTTATAGCGTACAAATCTCTGTGTAATGAACCTTAATATAAAAACTTATATTAATTACCTCAAAATAAGGTACTGTCGATAATTTATATGGTTGCCATTGATTTACAATTTTTTTTTTTTAATTTTATTATTTCACACTGATACATAAATTAAGGAGTATTTTTTTACCAATGTGAAATAAAAATACCTAATGCGCCGGGAGAGAGGTGCTGGGATTCCGGAGTCCTGTCTTGCAATATACACATGAGTAAAGAGGATTGTTTTGGGGATTCCTTCGCTGAATGTAAATATTGTATGTAGGCATAATCGTGTCCTACATGATTTATTTTGTTTTTGATTTAATAGGTTTTCTTGAATTTTTATATAATCAGATGGGTGACCTCGTCATGGCATTCTTTCAAAGAAAATCTGTATGTAAGATGACTCTATAGCGCTACCAAGAATCAAATACAAGTAGGAGGTACTCCCAAAGAGTTTTTTATTTTTATATCACATGTGTACACACATATTCCTAAGTTTTAGTTGGTTGGGGCAAAGGTATACCAATATGTATATATTTGTCACAAAGTTACTTTTTCCATTATCAGTTACACCACAGTGCAATAAATACTAAAGTAAAAGATAGAATATACGACGAGAAGATGATTGGGGGGGGGGGAGACGCACTTGTCAGAATATAACACAAATGCGTTTAAATAACTTATTTAAGGGTTCGGCCATAATTTTTAGCGTTCTTCAGGGCTATGAACAGAACAAGATAACAACCAATGAATACAGAAAATATAAACAGAATGACGTAAAGTAAATAATTGTACAGAATTTAATTAATAAAATTAAAGTAATGATTGAAGTGGAAAATAAAATATATATATAGGTAATTGAACAATATGTAAAATAACATCATCAAGGAAATAAAATAAAAATTTAAAGTTATATAATACAAAGAAATTTGAATATTTTAATTAATTAATAATTTAAAAATTGAAATTATGGAAAGAAAAACTAAAATTCAGAGAAAGAAAATATATGTAAAAAATGAAATATGTAACCATAATATTAGATAAAGAATCAAAATTTATGTTACGTTTAAAGAAAGAAATTAATAGAAAAAAAAATTGAAAACAACAATAATAGTATATGGTGAATATACCTAATAACGTGAGTAAGGAAAATTAAGAAAAAAAAAGAATAGGAGGGGGAGGAATTAAAATATACCTCCCTTTATTTTACCTTCCCGCCCCTCCTTTTTTTTTATTTTCTTCATTTTCTTAACCCACGTTATTAGTTATGTTCACCATATATTATTGTTGTTTTCAATTTTTTTTTGTTGTATATTGTTATACATACAAACATATTTCTGAATGGAAAGCATTCCACTATTATATCCTCTTCTTAGTACAGCAGAGTGGTACAACAATATATATACTTAATATTTTACCTCTTATATTAAAAAACCTAAGTTTTATCAATCCGGTTTTTCCCTTGAGAATAAAGAATAACTGTAGAATATAGAATGGGTATCGAGCTTGTGTATTTCTGTCTGGTAAAGTAATAAGAGCTGGTTGCTGGAGACTGGATATTATTAGGGGGCCTCGAATAACGGATGGAGGAAGTCTGCCTTCCACGGCCCTGTTCCTCTATAAACATGGAGGACGAGTTTTTTATATCATACTGCAATCTTATGTGTATTAATAACTACGCCTATATTGTCTTTTAAGTCTTTTCGGGGAATATTTAATAAAAGAGGGTAAACAAAATATAAAAAGTATATGTGTAAACTATGCAAAAGAGTAAGTGTAATATATGTAAACAATATTTAACAAACAAAGTCTTCTATTCCTGGAAGAAATGGAATATTTTTGGAATTCATCAAGTTATATTTGTTTAACTAAAGTGATGTGGGTGACAGTAAATCCTAAAAGCTTAACAAAATATGAACATAAAGTGGTTAAAAAATAAAACAAGCGTACATGGGTAAAAAATTAATTTTGTTTTCACTACACCTCTCTGATCTCTACAATGGAACGTCACGATCCCTTTGAAAGCACTTTGAGCTATAAACAGAAAAAAATGTTCAAAATTTTATTAAAGAGAACATTGTACAGAGATTCTATATGATCAATACTCCAGATAATGAAAAGTATAAAACTTTTTTATGCTATTTAAAATTTAATTTACTGATTTGTTATTTGTATCTTAGACCAGAAATTTCAGATTCATAACGACGACAATTTAAGGTTTAGACACTTGAACAGAACGTTATGTGGAAAGTAGTAGTTAAATTTTCATTCAAGGAAAAATACGTATTTTTCCTAATCTGTTACGAGAAACTTTTAAACATTTATGCATTAATAGTATTATCAATACCTAAACAAATTATTAAATTCGTCCTCTAACCAATTTTGTAAAGAACAGTTATTTTTTCTATATACAACTGATAACTATTATATTAAAAATGATATATACTATTCATATATACATACACTTTCAATTATATTTTGAAAGGTCTGGAGATGGCAGGTTTTTCGCTTACCTCATATCCTAGCAACAGAAGTAATAAAAAAGAAAGTTTATTGCTACCTGAAGTGGTAGGAATTCAATAAATGTTGTGGTGATAATTCAATTTCAAATGTAAATCGGAGCGGAAGATGTAGTCAGACAAGTGTAAAGGAATCTGAGAAAAAAAAAATTGTGAAAAACTATCCATTCTAGTTCTTCTCTGATTCCAGACTTATGTGCGATTGAAACAAGAACGCCATATTTAAATGATAATTTTGATCTGGTATCAATGCGGTCTATTTTTTTAGCGTAGAACTATGGCTACGTGATAACTGCCCGATATGCAACTGCTAAGAAAAGGAAGATATCATTCAGTTCTTGGGAGTCTATCACAAGTACAGTACAAAACATTTTGGGAAGCGGACCTCCTATCCAGAACAATTATACAGCTTATTACAAGGTTCTATTTGGAGAGCTCTTAGCAACTATTTACGACGGGCTACACTGGAAAGAGCTCCGTTGGTTAACATGTGAGGGATCAATGCCCTACCCCAGTTCGTTAATGCTTGATGCTTATTATAAATACCACATTATAGTTTTAAATCACTGACTCGATGATTTTTTAGGCTTATAGCTTTTTTTTTTTTTTTATGTTCGGTTAGTTATTGCACACAGCCTTCAAAAGACGAATATTTTTCCATTGTCTGTATGTTTTTGTATTTTGTATGTATTGTTTGGATTGATAATTTTTTTTTTTTTTAAAAAACGTATTTCATTCATTCATATAAATCTATAACCGAAAATTCAGCTGACAGCGAACGTGTGTCTGCTTCCTGAGATGTTGGGGAAAGAGGTTTTGGATGAGCATAAGAAAGTAGCATAACAGATGCTGGCGTGTCTGAAAAGTCTCGACATACCTAGATAATTCGAATTTAAATATTAGTTCATTAATATATTAATTATTAATTTTTTGTTTGAGAGTGGATAATTTCAATCAAGGAGTTCTCAATCATAAAAATTGTTAGTCATTTTCCAGTAAATTGTAACCATTATTTCTCCATTAAGAGCAGGAATCGGTTTTTATTTCTAATTTTAGCTTCAAGCATAGTATATAGTGTAACACATTCATGTTTAAAAGCCTTTTATTAAAGAAATAAAAGTAAAATAATTCTTAAATATAAGTAGATTGTCAAGGTTGCGCAACCCTCACCATCTACTAATATTTAAATCTTATATACATATATAAAATAATTCTTATTCAAGTAAAAAATTAATTGATAAGATAATATATAATTTTATATAAAATATTAATAATGTTTTATTTTTATATTCATTTTAATATTTTTTTGTTGTAATGGATTGTGCCAAAAGCGGCCTACGAAATAAGTCAAGAATTTCAAAAGATGGCAAAAGTTGCAGCTTAAAGAAAGCCGAAAAGAAGCTTAAAGTCCAAAGCCATGACAAATATGTTGACACAACTCAAAGAAAACAAGGAACAGACAAAAGGAAGGGGGATAAGTTGGAAGAACAAACACAATGAGCTTCAACACAAAAAACCTCACGGCTGAATATTTTTATAGAATAGCGAAACAAATTGATTCATTGTTGAGGGTTGATATGCTATTTTCATAAAGATATAAAACATGATAATCGTGTGAATTAAATAACAATAAAATCAAATTAAATTCATTAATAATATTTTTTTGTTTAATACAGAGGGTCGTATCTGAAATTTTACTACAGTATTGTGACTTTGAAATATTTTTTTCCAAAAACGCTTCAAGGTAATGAAATAACGAAGTTTTGAAAATGTTTAAATTTATGAGTTTTAGGTACCATGAAATAATTCCCATTAAGGGCAGTTGTTACACCATAAATGTTTAATCAAAGCATCGATAAAAATGATTGCGAAAAAGTATGAAAAATGTTCTATAAATACAGTATAAGTTTGATAATGAAAAAAAAATGAGTAAAACCTAATTGTTTTACTCATTTTTTTTCATTAATAGTTTCATGACACTAGAGGGTAGTACTCAACTCTCGCAATATTCCACCTGAATGGGTTTTAGTTGTGGAACGCGATTTTATAAACCCATTTTAACTGACCGGCAAGCATATAATTCCCTAAAATATTTATATGACTTACCATCAGACCTCCATTCCATTTTGCAGGATAACATGCAGACTGTTGGGTTTTTTAATCACTCAAACTTTACAATAACATTTTATTACAGGTTCTCATGTTGCAATAGTTGGACCTCTCGTCTATTGGGAGCGGAAAGCTGCGAGATGCCAAGCAACGAATTCGTGCGAACGCCGTTCATATGAACTCCTATCTTCCGGATTCGTAGTAGACGAGATGTCTCTTCAAAAAGGTTTTCTGAAGAAGAATTTTATGTTTGGGAATTATCATCTTTGATTCATCGACGTTCCAGGCACAGGCTATATCGATGGAGACGGAAAATGTGGTTGAATCGCATTTACGCGAAAAGAAACGGGTTCGGTGAATTTGAATTTGTCCCAGTAAAACGCGATCGGTTCGCACTTCGCACCAATTCGGACGAAAACTAAGGAACATTATAGACGTAGTGGACGCCGTCCCTATCCAGTCACGT
Organism: Halyomorpha halys; assembly: GCF_000696795.3. Lineage (NCBI taxonomy): Eukaryota > Metazoa > Arthropoda > Insecta > Hemiptera > Pentatomidae > Halyomorpha > Halyomorpha halys. The sequence goes on from NW_027116321.1 coordinate 924,475, forward strand.
GTTAGGATCTTTCGGGTGTTTTAGTGCGAATTCGTACGAATTGATTTGTTATATCTCCACTACCGGTGGACGAGAGATCTTATACCTTTCAATATAATTGTGGTCATGAATACGAACCCTTGCTCCGTTCAGCGAGTGATCGAGGGTACAGCCTAAACGTATAGAATTAGAAGTTTATCCTTTGCGAATTCGAAAATCAAGGCAATAATGACCCATAAGTGGTTGATGCCATTAAATTATTCAAGAAATAAAAATCATTATCATCATAATTGGCGCGACAGCCCGTAACCGAGCCAAGGCCTCTTCTAGTAGCTTCCGCCAGGCCGTCCTGTCCCCCGCTGCAACTCTCCAGTGTCGGGTTCCCAGAAGGACCCGGACGTTCTTTGGTATAAGCCCGACCATCTCACGTTCGGCCTTCGTACTCTTTTCTTTTATGTAATTTTTCGGATAAGACTTTATTTGGTATGTCATCGCCGCGCATCCTCGGAAAAAACTAAAAAACAAAACAAAAAAAAAAACTCATAACAAACAAATTTCTAAAAAGTTTTAGTTTTGACAAGCAAAAATGAATAGAAAATTACTCGGTAAAAATTCAGATGAAAAATCATATTTTAAATAAAGAATTAAAAGGATCAATTTAAAAGATATCAGTAAATCGTATTTGCTTTATTATTAATTTTTTTCAAAAATAATGGAAATGATTTCTGTCTAAGTAATGTTTAAGAATATTTTACGAAAGATTAAAATATTTTGTGGCTATTCATTTAATTTTCTGAGTAAAGAGATATAACAATAATCGAATATGTATGTGGTACATTTTAGAACAATGAGAATTACCTAGACTATATATCATATATTATTTACTAAAAAGTGACAATCTGAAATTCATTGTATTATTATTATATTGTATTTGATTATTACGATAAATTTTTTTTTAATTATTTATTTATTGTAATTTACAACTGTACAAAATAATACAATAAGTAAATATGTAGTATGTTTCATATACACTTGAAAATCTTGGGAAGGAACCACCCATTGGTGGTACTTCAAACATTAATTTAAACAAGAAGGTCTCGTGGCCATCTTCTTTTCAGACGCCTCGGAGGATTATCAGGGATTGTTAAGGATGAAAGATTAAGAATTAATGGGTTAGGATGGTTAAGGAGTTTGGAATAAAAAGACGCATATCTGGTTTGGGTCAAATCTGCAACGAATGGGATGTTAAGGTCTTTATGAATGAGTTTATTTGTGACGTAATAAGGAGCATCAAGGATTTTACGTAGGATTTTGGATTGTAACGATTGGATGCGGGAAGAATTTGACGGTTTGGTGGAGCCCCAGAGCTCAATTCCATATATTACGATAAAGATTCCATGTAAAAGCATTCAAAGCAAATTTGGAAAAATGAGTAAGCAAAAAGGGCAGAAACCTGTACCGAAGGACCATAAAAAACTTTTTTAGGAGACCCAGGATTACTTCCAAACCTCTGATAGTACAAGAGCCGGGAATTTGAAAAAAAGGCGTTATCTCACCCCAATTTTTGATCACTTTAATGAAAATTAGGTATAATTACTAGTAAAAATTGATGAGTCTGCCAAGTATAGCTAGGGGGAATAAAAATGGCGACTGTTTCAAAACCTTAAAAATACATTAATACATTTTCATTCAAAGCTCTATATCTTAAAAACTACCAACGACACTAGAAAATCTAAGAGAACATTATTTAAAGAAGAGTAAAGTTTTCTGAAATATTAGCTCTAAAAGAGCTATTTACGTCTAATAGTTCTCGAGATATAGCTTTTTAAAAAGCTAAATTTCTTAAAAATCTACTGAAAGATTAGTAGTTAGTTAATTTATTTTGAGAAATCTATATCTCAGGAACTATGGGACGTACAGATGTCTATTAGCACTCAAATTAAAGCTAGTTTAATGAACTAAGTTTATGACCTTTACCTTCGTAGGAATAGTAGTTTTTATGATATATGCTACAATAAATTGATATATAGTTGTTCGAACAATACGTTTGATTTATGAAAAACTTTATTTCAGAAACCATCGGACATACAGATGACTCAAATACCAATATGGCAATACTCAAATTAAAGCTAGTTAAATATACTATAAAATAGTTTATAACTATTTTCTTTGCAGGATTAGAATTTTTTATAACATTTGACAAAATAAACTCACAAAATATTAATTTTTAGTTGTTCGTGTAAAATGTTGGATTTTTGAAAAAATATATCTCTAGACCCATAAGACGCACATATGTCTGCCAGAACTCAAAATAAAGGAAATTTAACTTACTATAAAGTAGTTTATAACACTTATCTTCGTAGTGGTAGCAGTTTTTATGATATTCACATATGAACATAAATTTGGCAAATGAAAATTTGTCCGAACAACTATAAATCAATTTATTTTAGCGAATTTCATGTAAACTATTACTCCTACGTAGATAAATATCATAAAGTACTTTATAGCTCATTAAACTAGCTTTAATTTGAGTGCTAATAGACATCTGTTTGTCAAATGGTTTTTAAGATATAAATTTTTCAAAATAGATTCACTAACTACTGATGTTTCAATACGTCCCATACAACATTTTTATGAAATGTTGCTTTTTAAAAATCTATACCTCGAAAACTATTTAACGTTGATAACTCTATTAGGGCTCATATTTTAGCAAATTTGCTCTTCTTTAAATGACGTTCTCTTAGGTTTTCTTGTGTTGTTCCTACTTTTTAAGATATAGAGCTCTTCCCAATATCTCCTCTTCTTATATCCAAATCTGGATTGGATATAATTTGATTTCTTCCCATTTTTGTTACACTCAATTTTTAATTTTTTACAATTTTTTATTGTTTACTCTTCGAGTCCTTTTTCCGGTTTTCTAAAAACTTTTCATTGACTAGTGCGTCCTATTTTCGGAAATAATTTCAGCTGCTTCTTTTATTTTGATAATATGGGCTGCCTTTCATTATAAAAGATTCCACGATGAGCTGGAATCCAGAATATGACAGTTGCTGTTCCATTTTTATTCCCATCCCTAACCATACATTTTTTATACACGTATTTCCCTAATTACAAAAGACTGATCTACACGACTAGTCTGACCTAACATATGAGTTGAGCTCTGTGACTCTACTATATTTTCGAATCCTCTCGTATCCAATCCTCACAATCCTAATTCCTTCGTAAAATTCTCAATAATTCTAAATTCCCCTTACTTTGGTATAACTAAAATCATCCATAAAGACCTTCATGTTCCACATGTAATCGATCTATCTCGTACCAGATATCAATCCTTTCTTTATAAACTCACCTACTACCCAACCTCAATAGTCTTTAACCTTGCTTCCTCTTCCATTCTTATCAATCCTCCGAGGCGCCTGAAAGGAAGTTGGCCTCGAGACCTTCTAATGTAGAAATATTATTAGAGTGCTACCAAAGGTTCGTTTTCGAACAAGCCAGTTATTACCATTATAATCAAATGTCAAATTTACTAAATGTATTTTTGTGTAATTAAATACATTTAAAAGAAATGAAAATGTAATAGCACATGCAAATCTGGAAAAAGCTCATTTCGTTAGTTTATGTAGGGTTAAAAAACATTTCAAATTTAAACTTGAAAAAATGGACAACTGAGGAACTGATAAAGGAGGTCAGGCTTTTTAGCAGAAATTGACATTGGCTTTGATCTCCTGAACCCTTTGAATTTTTAACTCAGTCATAAGGTTGTAGTTAATGGAGTAAAAGAACTATAAATCAGGCAGGTGCACTAATACAGTTCAGTCCAAATTCGTTGCCAGTTGCGTAGCTCGAGCATTTGAGAGCAGTCATCAAGGATGCACTTTACGAGACCCTAGGAATTATTTAGGTTGGCTTTGGGGTCCTGGATCAGTTTACATAGCAATCGATTCCTTTGGCTTCTGGGGTCATTAGTGCTATCGATTACCCTGGGGAGGGTGTCGGGTTAGAATCTCTTAGGAACCTGATTTTAAGCAACGAAATTGAATGATTTTGCTGTTTGCGTAATATAATTGTTGTGCAGGTGGCGGGTTTTCGATGATTAATAATCTAAAATAATAATGAGGACCAGTTAGTACAAGAGCCCAAGGGGAGTGACATTTCAGCCCAATTTAATGAAAACTATGTATAATTACTATTCAAAATTGATGAGTCTGCCAAGTACAGGTAGGTGGAATAAAAAATGGCGGCTGTTTAAAAATGAAAAAAAAAATTATTCATTTGGTGCTCTATATCCTTAAAACTACCGGCAACACTAGAAAACCTAAGAGAACATCATTTAAAGAAGAGTAAATTTGCTAAAATATGAGCTCTAATAGAGCTACTCACGTTCAACAGTTCCCGAGGTATAGCTTTTTAAATTGCAGCATTTTATAAAAAGTGCACTAAAAAAATCAGTAGTTAGAGAATTTATTTTGAAAAATCTATTTCTCAACAACCATACAACTTACAGATGTCAATTAGCATTCAAGTTAAAGCTAATTTAATGTACTATAAAGTAGTTTATGGTGTTTATCGAGCCTAAGAGAATATTATTTAAAGTAAAGTACATTTGCTAAAATATGAGCCGTAATAGAGCTATTTACGTTTAATAGTTCCCGAGATATAGATTTCTGTTGCTTTTTAAAAATCTTTATCTCGGAAACTATTAAACGTAAATATCTCTATTACGGCTCATATTTTAGCAAATGTGCTTTCATTTAAATGATGTTCTTTTAGGCTTTCTAGTGTTGTTTTAGTTTTAAAGGTTTTGAGCTCCGAACAAAAAATTATTTTTTTTTTAACGTTTCGAAACAGCCACCAGTTTTTTATTCCCCCCTATCAATAACTGGCAGACTCATAATTGGGGTGAAATAACTGCCTTTTTTTCACTGCGGCTATTGAACTACATCTATGTAACAGACAACAGATGAATTAAGTTACCTCATTTACCTTTTCTTGGAAAGGAGTTGATTCTAAAAACCAAAATTATTCTAAAGTGATTGGTTAGGATTAAGTGACAAAAATATTATTTAAGGTCACTTATGTACTTTTTTGGAATTTGTATTTTCTATTTACTTAATTTCGTCTGTTTAGTAAATAAGTGAGGTGAGTATAGCTTCCTCATCATTTCTACCGGCTGAGAAAAATATAATATAATAGAAATATTATGTGTATATGTAAACATGATTTATATTATATTATACAAATAAGATAGCATAACAATGTTTTTATTGACTAGAATCTGTTATTTATTAAAGAGAGTGAAGTTTTGCAAAATTTCTGAAGTTTGAAAAATCATAAGTTTATAATAAATAATGTAAATTACCAAATTGTACGGATTGTTATAATATTAGTAAGACCATTTCAATGCTTATTTAGACCATAGTTTCTCATTCCATGTATAAGTAAACACAGATTCTTATGTTTGAAGTCCTTTTTAATATCCTTGGCAAATAGTGAATCTACGTATTGGCACAAAATGCTACTTCTTCAGGCAATAGAGTATTAAAATCATATAAAAATAGGGTCATTATGCGATGTAGGCAGTTTAGTACACATGCTAAGTGTAAGAGATATCTGGAAAAATTATTTAATTTTAAGAGTAAACAAACACAGAAAAGGGCTAGTTTAGGCAGATTTAGGGTCTTCATTCTGCGAGTAAAAATATATCATTAATAATAACATTTCCATATCAATAAAAAAAATGATAATAATAAATATACAATATGGAAGTATGAAATTGTACAGTTCACAGTCTCATTTTCTGTAATTGATATTTGTAACTACTATTTTGTTTTTATTTCATTTATTTGTTTAAGTTTGAAATTACTAACAAACCTTATAAATAAAACCGATATGGACTTACGCCACTCAGGTGTAGGTATTCTGCAAAAAATACCACCTTCAGATCATTCAGAACCTTTCAACCAAAATTCCTCCAAAACTTCACTCACAGTCCCTTTTACAATAGTAACACATCATTACACAAAGACTTGGACATACTACTTGTGACTGACTTGAGGGTATTATCTCTGTGACGTGAATTTATTTTAACAGTCTAAATCTGTTTAAAATGATTAATTTGCAAGCTATATCACTTACCTACGACGTTGAGAGTGATGAAATGGCTCATCTTGGGTTCGGTGCTGACCTGACACTCGTACTGGCCGCCATCTCTGTCTTGTACGTACTTGATCTGGAGTGTCCAAGTATCTGTCTTGTCGACGAGGAAAGCCTGGAACCTGTCGTCTGCGATGAAAGTGTAGCGGTCAACAGTCAGAATGTGAGCGTCCCTTCGCCTGATCCAGGATACCTGTAAAAGATAAGCAATGGGTCACAAACAGTTTTTAAAGTCCATGTCCTTTTCAATTGTTCAACAGATATAATCAAAAAATAAAAATCCCTTAATATCTATTACTAAGCACACACATACATTGCTAATTCTAATAGTAATATAACAAAAAAAATTATGTGGAGTTAAGAAGTCCACTAGTTAAGAGTGCTACTAAATACACGATTTTGTTTTGCTTCAAGTAATTTTTCATGAGTTAGTTTAAACTGTTATATTTATTTGCAAACATTGATTTAGGAAATATGTGAGTAGTAAACAAGCTGAATTATGAAGACCATTGTGTGCTATGTTGTTTTATTAAAAAAAAAAAAACATTTGTTGATATTAAATGAACAACATTATCACTCATTAATGTTAGTGCCTTTTAAAACCAATTTATTGTATATGGAACAGTAGGAAACACCTAGAGAAGGAAAGAATTCGAGTAAAATGAAAAGAACCTCGACCATATCAACAGATAATTAAGAAAAGCCCTACAAAGTTTGAGCCAAAAGCATAAAAGAACACAATTAGATGAAAAAGGAATAAGAATTAAAAAGAAAAATAAGAAGCATAGAGAAAAATAAGAACAAAGAGGACCATCTTTTGGGAAGAATTTGTTTCGGGACTACCCCGAATAGTAAAGAGGTAATGGTCAGAAGAGAACAGAAGACAAAGATGGTGACGGAGAAGAGTATGACCTATACTAAACTGTTTCGAAGCCATATCTCTATAAAAACACGTAATAAAAAGTACCAGTATAATATTTGCTAACTTTAGGCATATATGCAGTGTGTCAAAGGAAAAATAAATTGCAGTCTCTCTTTAGTAATGAGAGGAAGGGAATAGAATCTCGCGCAGTAAGCAAAAAATAATGCTATTTTTTCGATGCAAAGAATTTTAAGAATTAAATATTAAAGTTTACTCAGAAAATTGGCTTTTGTTAAATTTCAAAAAACGGTAAACCAATAGCCCCACTAGTTGGGCCAACCAACCAACATGCATCGCTCACAAGGTAGATCTCAAATATTGTAATAATGGTGCGTTCAGTTATACAACTTTAATGAATGTAGATATAATATTTTATTTGTAATAAAAGATATTGGATTATTAAAAATTTTTACCGAAGTAAAAAGTGAAATTTAATTTTTTTAACATTTTTTTTTTCGCCTCGTGCTTCCATATTAGAACATTATTGAATGGAATATTGGGTGTTAGTAAATGTGTAATAAGCTTAAAAAAAACAAACATAAATTCAAGCTTAGAAAAGTAATTAATGTTCTGGCCTCTTTTCTTCCAATATTTTACTTATTGGGATATATTTTTTCCCTGTTTGTTAAATTCGTATAGAGGTATATAGGAGCTGGGACAGATTTACTGGAATAACCTCGAGAGAAAGAAAGGTCTGATAAATGCACTAGAGTAGGATGGAGGGGGTAAAGAGAGGGGAGTGGAGGAGAGGGGAACGAGGCTAGGCAGTAAATTATCGTCCTGTCGAGACTGTTAAATTTTTTTCCATTCTTTTTTCTTTTCAAAAGTCATTATTTATTCACAACTTTATTTCTTTTTCCTCATTATTATTCCAGTATTTGCAACTACTTCACGTTTTCTGCCCTTATTTCTACGTTTAGAGTATGTTGTATAAAATTGGGATTTTTTTGTGAATATTTTATTTAGAGCATTTTTACAAAACTGCGGAATGAACAGAAAATATGAGCATAATTTCGTTAGCTTTCGTTCACTATTATCATCTTTAGAGACTGAATATACATTATTAAAGGATATTTAAGAGAATACATCGATTTGTGGGATATCCAATAGTTTTGAAAACTGTATGTTTTAGATCTGCACTTGAAAGGAAATTAAGCAAACACAAAATTCACACTTCTTAAACGCTATTATTTTCAACGTAAGTTGAACACCCTTATCAATAACTAAACTGTGTGTCCATGCAGGATCTACACGTTTGCTACCTGCCGCAAATCCAAGACTTGTACAAATGCAAAGGAAGCAAGAAACGTCGGTACCTACACACTTGTTTTGTTTCTTGGATTTTATTCGGCTGTTGCAATCGATTTAATCTATTTACTTTATAAAAACGAACTTTTTATTTTAATTACTTATACAGATAAGAGCTTCATAAAAAATCTGTGTCATGTTAATTCAAATTGAATTGCTAAGTTAATTAGTAAGATTTGAAACAATATATTTACACCGAATCGATAGAATTTTAAAATACACAACAACAAGTGTTAATTATCGAATCTAAAGGTTGGGGAAATTATTTAATAAATTAAAACACCAAGAGAACAAACATTCATCTCTTGGCAGTTCTAAAACGATGAAAACTGAAAACAAACGCCCTTTGATTTGGTCTCATAATCCGATACATGGCGGGACGGCAGCAAACCAACTTTTTTATAACTCCTTCCTGGTCATTTCTGACATACAGGGCGGAGGGTTATCTTGAGGCAACCAACCTATTCTAACCATATTGGGAAGTAAAGTTTTCATTTCGTGGGGTCGCTACAGAAATGAAAAAAGTCGACCCCCCAGACCGGATTCGAACGCAGTCCCCAGGTTGAGAATACTAGCGCCTCAATCGCCTGAGCTAAGGATAGCAAAACTCAGGTCAGCTTGTACCAGCCAATACAAATAACCCATCCACATGTTTGCGCATTTGAAAATTCACTATGGGAATGTTTGGAGGCACCTTTATATCAGTGGCCCAAACCGTTGATTCGTGGACCATAGTTGGGTGGTGCCAGCCCAGGGATTGGCCCTGGTAGAATTCGTCAACACATAGTGCTTTAACAATTTATTGTTAGAAATATTTTATTAATTATCTATCCTGATGTTTCAATGCCAACAACACCAGCAGGCAAATGTACAATAATAGTGACTCAAAATAGACTTTTAAGGAACCTAATTTTCAAACATTTTCCGAGAGGGACCCCTTTTAAAAATTAAATGGATAACAAAAAAAAAAGTGGTAACAATTTTTCTTGGCATGGGACGATTTTTTTTTTATACCATCTTACTAGCGAGAAAATGATATTAGTAGCTCTAAGCTTATATAGACTGAATAAACTGATGAAAAGAGAAAAAATGCTGTAATCATTAAAATAATAAAAATAGCTAATTATCAACGACTGAAATCTTTAATAAGCTAGCAAATCTTTAAATTTCATGAAATACTGATATCATCAGACATAATTAAAATATTAAATACGGAACCCTATATCAGATATAAATTAAAAACAATATAGAAACTATTCCGTATTGGAATACTCCCTCAGGCATTTAACACTTTGATACTAAAATAGTAGATAGTAAATCAAATAGTTTGCCATAAGTTTATAAGTTTCCCGAACACCATAAAGTAAAAGTTAGGAACAATAACCACACCGAGGTAGTAAATTCACAACGAGCCTGCTCATACCAAAGCACTATCGAAGTCTAAGTTTTTGCCGCCGACATAACTTTCCAGTGAGGGCAGCAGTATGCCGAGGCATCTGGTGAGTAACTACTTTCCAGTTATTTAACAGAATATGTGCAGTTCAAACTAACAAAAACGCCTGAGCTTAGTTAATTAATAGTCTTAGTGAATTGGGTTTTATTGTTGGTATTTTAATAGAATCTATATATAAGAATTGAAACATTTTTTTTTTTTAAACGTACATCGTGAGTACTAAAGATTTTTTTGATAGTATGCATCGTTTCGGTTCATATAAACTCTTCCAGGTTACTATTTTTTCTGGGAGAATTTATCACTACTCTACTAACTCCAAGGACCTGGTTTGCAATCCGGCTGTGGCAGATAATTATCACGGTTGAGCATGATCTAAAAAAATCACCTCCTTGTATACCGTTGTTCTAAAAAAGGTGCTTCCTTACAAAGTATTGCACCTATGACTCTGCAGGGTCGTATCGGTTCACATTATTATATATTATTATGGGGAATTTATAACATTTATGTAATAAAGCTATTATTATCGCAACAATAACAAAGTCAATAATTCACTTTGGACTTTTATTATTAATTATTTTATTTATTTATTTTATTATTATTTATTGTTGAGATTTCTTGAAGTATATCACATATCTAAAGGCAGGGGAGTGGCATAACACTAGTCTACTTCAAAGCAAAAGTGATGCCAGAAAAACCATCAAAGGAAAGGGAGGTTTACGTTGAGATTCGTGGGAATGTCCACCATTTTAATCTAAACTTAAACAAAAGGTAGCCGGTGATTGGCTCGTCCTTATACCCTAATCCTTTGCCACGCCCCTGGAAGGCACTGCTTTTTAGCTTCACTTGGGCCCCCCGCTTACCCTCCATTATACTCCTTCCTCCAAGATTTGAAGTAGAATAAGCTAGAATAAATTAAAATTAGTTTTATACGGCGAAGAAGATTTCGAAACAGTACAAGCATTGCCACCGTCCCTAAATAGTTTCTTTGATCTAATATAAAAACAAATATTTTGGTAAAAAACAGTGGCTACTCTCGCAGTTCAATAATACGTGTAAAACATGCATGACTAAATTTCTATAAATATTATTCAAATGGTTATAGTGCTCTCAATCATTATCTTTCAAGGGTTAATTAAGTCACTTTATGCTTCTTCCATTCTTTATTATGTTACACGTTTCAAGCTTAAATTAGCACATCTTCGATACTGTAATAAGATATTATCCACAGCCTAAATCACTATAACATATAAAATAGTTTTAAAAAATAACGTATATATCTAAACCACAGAAAAATTTTAACTAATTTTATTATTAGAGAAGTTTGTCAGGGAGTGCGGTCAGCAAAGAACAACATAAATAAACAAAACCATATTTATTTATTTTATGCCGACGTTTCGACCTGAGTTTCAGGTCTTCATCAGG
>NW_027116321.1:936994-940431 GCF_000696795.3 Halyomorpha halys
CGAACGCCTCAATTAACGAAAGGAGACAAAATTAGAAATATTTTTATTTTATTTTCTTAAATCATTGATTTGATACTAGACTAAACTTTCTTCAATTTTTTAAAAGAACAGTTTGTTAATGATAAAAAAAATCTATCATATCCGATATGATATATATTTTCGGCTAAAACCTAATCTTGAATAAAGGGAGGAGGATTGAGCTTAAATAAGGATGCCCTGTTTTCCTGAACTACTTACCTGTGTTAGTATGTTCTATATAAAGCAAGTTAAATACATTTTTATATACACTAAGGCTTGAAATATTCTGTTGCTCGATATCCACCGTAGTTAGGCCGTTTCTTGAAAACAGAGAACCCTTCCCAGGAGAAGAAACGCACTGACAGAGAGAGAGGTTTTCTGTGTTGGCCTTTCCAAAGGAGGTTCCAAGTCGACAGCACATTTCCATATTCCCGGATCAATGTCGTTCAGACATCTTTGATATGCATATTTCTCGATCCAGCCCTTTCACGGTATTATAGAAGAAAATTCCGTATGCTCCTAAGGTATCTATCTGGAGGGGAAAAGGCATATTTTTAGCAGTATATTTTCTTACAAATTATGTAGATTGTGGCTTATGCTACAGCGTTTTTTTTTCTTATCGTATTCAACAAATTCAGCATATTAGTTCTAGATCATTGTAATTTAGTTCAATTGAGTCTGTCTCAGGAGGCCTGTCTAAATATATTTATCAAAACTTAAAACTGATGTAAATGGCTGATTATGTAAACGAATTTTTTTAATGGTTGAGGTTTAATTTTTTATTTATATAAATTTTACGATAAGTTTAAATCTATTTATTTATACATTATTTGTATAATTGACATCATTATGAGTGTTTTGTGTACTGATAAAACAGTCACTTATAGCTGTCCCAGGCTTAGCAAGACTTTCCCACCGCGTTCTCTCTTCTACCATATTAAAACTAATTCCCAGCTTTCGGAGGTCGTTGCGTTCACTATACTGTCATCTTGCCTAGTGTCTTTCTCTAAGAACCACCCAGTCTATCATACATATATAACCTTTTGAATGTTTTTTTATCATCCATCCTGCGGAAATGCCCAACTAATTTAAAAGTTGTCTTTATAAATACATCTTCTTCCTTGAGTCTTGATCTTTCTGATTCTTGGGCCTATTCTAATAACTAATATTTTAATTTTCTCTGCAGCAGATCACCAAGTCACACTTGCATATATTACAATAGACTTAATAAATGGTTTATTCAGCATCATCTTGGTGGTTCTGCTCAGTAGTTTGCTTGGTAATAGCTAAAGCATAATTATGTCTTATTTCCAGCCAATTTTCTTAGAAAGGGTGATCTGAAAGTAGGCTACACAAAGTTTAAGTTAGTAAAATTTAGTGTAGGTTAATATAAGGGACCCATAACTTGAGTAGAAAATCCCAAATAAAATAAAATTATAAAATATTTCAGTATTGTGAATCTAATGTTCCATTATTCCAAGAAACGTTCCACTTTATTATTAGGCAATTTTTTTTTTTAATTTAAATTAATTGATTTTTACATTATTTAACAAATAATGATAAATGTTTTGGAATCATCAAACAGTGCTGCTCTTGAAGAAAGGAGTATAATAGCGTACGGTTCCAAGACGATTGTCGCAAGAAGGCGGGGTCTATTTCTTTCGTAGGCGTGGCAATCGGAACACCATATTTGACAGTTGAGAATTGCTGCCGCACCTCATGCCAGAAATGGCTTGGCAGACTATTCGTATCAAACTTTATGTTTTTTAATTTTTCGTTAAAATTAATTAATTTTTTATTAATTATTCCTAGAAAACATTAATTGAGAAATATACTTAGTTAATTCAATTGTATATTCACTCCTTACCTTTTAGAATAATAAATATATTTTGGGGTCCTTAAAAGTCAAAATTAGTCTAAACAGAACAGAGAAAGAAGCATGAATTTACCTAAAATGGCATATAATCATATAAAATTATTGGAAATAACATTTACTACAACTTATATTTTCTATACATTTAAGATTAAATGAATTTAATTACATTATGTCCGGAATTCGTATTGACTTCAACATAATGTTGCCTTCAGGGGGCATGGCCTAACCCCATCCCTTAGGGCCATTTTCGCTTAGAAGAGTAGGGTTATGGCTCTCTCCTAGCTCCCCACACCCAAAAAAAAAAAAAAATAAAAATCATGAATTGTAAAGCCGAATTTGTAGAATTATATGTTTTCGTTATTTAATATAACAAATTTCAAATGAGCGTCTGATATATTCCACGAGATATAAATTAACACATTTTTTTCATAAAATTCACCCCTTAATTAAATCATTTCAAAAATACTTCAAAGATTTAAAAAATTGTCTATGTCATTTAGATGAAATATCGGCGCAGGAATTATCCAAAGCCACTGATGTATAATTTTTTTTTTTAAGTTGGTTTTAAGATTTTCTGTATCTTCTTGAGACATACCACCAATAATTTAAGGGAAGGTTATTTTTTTCAAGGTCGATTGCTAAGGTTTATTACTGAGATTCATAAACCGAAATATTTATTAATACAAATTGGCCTATAGAATGCTGTTTAGTTATTGTCATGATGTGTAATCTCCATTTAGTGAATTAAATTACTTTAAATTAATTACTGTAAAATATATTTGTATCTAGAAAGATATAAATAAAACAGAGTAAATAAAGATGGTAGGAGAGAGAAGAGTAAAGATGGTAGCTAACAGAAGGGTAAAGAAGACCTGGAGGACAGTATTGGTGACGGGAAGATAGGCCTATCAGCGCTCCCTATCGTCCCGAGGTAGACTTATTGGCAAAGTTCCTCTCCCTCCTGCATTCCTATCCCGATTAGATTCGGTTAAACAGATTTCAACCAGACCTAGTACCTCTCTCCAGGGGCAAAATATAGTCAATACTGTTGGAGCTGTATCCTTCTTCAGGAATAATGAATAATTTCTTTCTTTGGAGGGATAACAAAATGAATATTCAGGATATTAAAATGAAGAAGTATTCTTCTGCTTTCTCTTTCTTAGGCTATATTGGACCCGATCAGATTCAAAATTGGAAAACGGTGCAAAGTGGGCTGTCCTGACAACCTGAAAGTTGTTTTTTTAACGTAATTAAATGACAAATTAAACAAAAAAAGATCCCACATATTTAAAAAAAATCTCACACAGAGATAAACACTTTTATTCAAAAAGCAGTGGCGCCCAACCGCATTGGCTTGCTACACAGACAGCATACTAAGGCTAGTTGGATAATTGCTTATTATTCTTATATTACATAGGCATAATCAGTAAATATTATTGTCATAACTGTAATATATGATTTATATTTTTTCCTTATGATTTTAGTTTTTCAATCTTCTTATTTTTCTATATTTTCATCTTTTTTACTTTTTTAAAATATTATT
>NW_027116321.1:940734-947871 GCF_000696795.3 Halyomorpha halys
CAATTATATCCATTTAAATACTCTACACATATGCATAAAAATATTCATTTAAATAAAAGTTATAATTATAATTATGAATATTTCAAAATAAAGGGTGACAAATATAAAAGTAATACAAATAGGTATTAAAAAATATATATAAAATTTAATATATATATAAAGTTATACAACAAAAGTGTACAGGGTCATTAACATTTAAGAGAACCACTCATGTTTTCCCTGAGTAACGTTAGTACTAAAGGTAGGAAAAAATTATTCACTAAAATCTGTTTTTCAACCTAAAGGAAATGTGTAAATTTATGAAAAAGGTACTATAAAAATTATTACATCTAAGAAAAACACATAACCACATGTAAAGAGACTAGGTAACCGAGGCAATTCTTTTATTTTTTTTACTAAAAGATTTTTGTTGTTATTTTTTTATAAAACATAACATTACAAAAAAAAAAAGGAAGGAAATCAGTTTATACAAAGTAATTATATTTTGTGTGCCTAACAACATTAAAAACCTTACAAAAAAAAAAAAAAAAAAATACAATATTTTTAGTTCCACACACTTTTAAAGAAATTTACAGCCTTTTAAATTTGCTTTTCTCTTGTTTTGAATTTGTTATCATCGTAGTAATCGTTGTTAATCATTAATAAAAAATGCTAGTTACCTTGGTTTAATGTAATTCTTCATATATCAGAACTTTTTTAACGCGCCATATTGAAACGTAATGTATTATTTCTTTGAGAGTAGAAGAAATCCTCAAGACTAAACCTACCTACGGTGTATACATTTTGTTTTCATTACATATTAGAAAGTTATGTAATTCAATGTTGTTTTTTTCATGGCTATTTTTGGTCTTATTGTCACCACCCTTCTTCTCTGACAGTTTTATTTTCATAAAACTTCTTAGTTCTTTTAATAATACTCATTCGAGATAACTCGAATTTTCGTTTTGACTTCTGTCTTCATTGAAACCTTCCAAAGGTCATCATACTACGATGAAGGAAAATAAAGAGAAGGTAAAGAAAGGTTTGAGATTTTAATTTTTTTATCCCACCAGACATTCATAATTTAACTGTAAGTTGGAAAGTCTATCACTGCACTGAATCCACAAGTAGATCTATGACACTCAGAAGGTTCCCAAAGGTTGAATCTTTATATGTATATATTCTGAGGTTCTCAGAAGTTTCAAAATATTTATGTATTTTGTTAATTTTGATTTTCTTTCTTTATTTCAATTATTTTTCTTATTGCAAACAAAATATATAAAATCGATCGGAAATTTCTATTTAGTTTTGAATTTTTGATAAATCTTCTCTAGCCCTAGGGTTTTTATCTATAATTTGAAAACAAAATTTAACTTAAAGAAGTGAAATTTATTAGCTGTTCTCTCAAGCAATTAAATAGGTATACTACCAGTTAAAAAACATTTCAGGAATCAGGAATCGGCTGATTGATAGTTTACTTTAAATTCGGTTGGTACAGTTTTTTTAAAACACATCTGAACCTTAGTCAAACATTTATATTGCTTTATAATATCTTATAAAAAATGTGTTTAATTTCTTTTTTTTCAGCGCTTGCTGATAATTTACTAATATAAATTATTAGTATATAACTTATTACGTTATAATTTTAATTTACTATAACTATAATTAGTAATATACGTAATAAATAGGAAAATACTCACTGATTTGTTTCCGAGCTGTTTGACCCTGCAAGGAAGATAGGCGTGCGTGCCAAGCTGTGTCGTGATGTTTGTTGTTGTAGTTGTATCAAAGTAGGGGCCGGTGTACAAACCGCTGAACCTCTTTGTTTGTTGGTGAGATCCATCCACGCTGAGGACACCTGACGAACAAAAACAATCATTTGAATAAACCGACAAACAAATAACAAGTGTTTTAAATGGTAATTTCAGGCAATGTATTCGTTAAAAAAAATTTTCCTTTGTTTATTTCTGAATTCATGGTACTTAACAAAAATATGAGATTCGAGTAATTCGGTTTCCCAAATTTTATGGACTTGAGAATCTTTTATCTGTTGGAATATCAATGTATAGTGCAAAGTAATATTATTTTTATGTTTTATGCGTCATTTTATCCATATGCATCTCATCTCAAACTTTGCTACAGATTGAATAATATAAACTCGAAAAGAATTAACAAGACTGTTATACCATTTGTTTTCCTTTATTGTGCAATATTACATTCTGTCGTATATTTAAAAACAATGTTAATTGAGATTAGAGAGCATATTCATACCATATTCATAGAAATATAAATGCTACAGTAACAAAATAATAAATAGAAAAAAATAATTAAACCTAAAATAAAATAGCATATTAAATCCCATTTACGGATTTTCTTTTTAGGAATTTATTTATTAAGGTACATGAATATGGAACAGTAGTCCCAAAACGTTGTATAACAAAAGGTATAATATATTAATTTTTTGGAAGTTTTTAACCTCAAAAAAATTTATTGAAATCCTATTTACATTTAGGCCGTGAGGCGCCGAACTGACTTTGTCTCCCCAGCTTGAATGAAAAAAGCAGTACTCAGGAATATCCCGGAACTTCTTTCTTAACTGCGTCACTTGTATTAAAACCAGTGGTGGCTGAGCGAAGGCCACACACGCCCAAAACGTAAGCAACATGATTTAATTATTTTTTCAATAAATTTGTAATTCAGTGCAAATGACCCAAATAGTTTAAACAATTAAAGAGGGAATATAATTATAATTGAGGTATATTTAAATCTATTTACAGTTTTTTAAATTTTAACGGGGAATCATATAAATTTGTTGATGATTGGTGTTCGGAATAGAATAGCTTATGTAACGAAATATTAAACCACCCAGCCCTAAATTAATATTTAAAAAATATAAATATTAGTGTATTAATAGATGATAATTTATAAAAAAAATATGTTGATCTAGAATTTTATTATAGGAAATATTCCATAAATGATTTTCGACTCCCAGATTGACGGCTGAACGTCAAAGCTAAAATTGCATTTCGTTAACGTCACTCAAAATATTCTGGTCGTATTCGACATTTCATTTTATTTATTTATTGTCATAGGAATTGCTAATAATTGACAACCCACGAGTTCATCTCTTTGAAAAATCAAAGTGAAATGAATGAAAACAACCGAAATCCAAAATAGGTTTATGTAAAAAAGAAACGTATCGTTCATTAAGAGAGTTAAAATCAATAATTTGTTTATAAAAAGAATTAAACTAAATTTTCCATTGCGAAGAATGCGTGTTTACATAACATTATTATGCCCTTACACAGCTGACAACTCCTATTATAAAGTTTAGTTTTTTCCAAATAAGAAAACAAAAAACTTTCTTGATCATTAACTTTTTTTTTAGTTATACACTTATTTAGATGCATTACATAAACAGAACATATAAAATTGCAGTCTGGTTATTTTATTTCAAAATGACTTGGTAACTTGGTAATCAAATTTTTAAAACTATTGTATAATTATAAGGAATTAACTGAAAAGATGGGTAGTGGATAGATCTGTGGTATGGCAGTGTACTCCAAGACTCCGAGTTCGAATCCGGCTGTGGCAGATAATTTTTTTCTGTTTCAATGTAGCCGTGAGTCAGCGCTGTGGGTTCAAGAGCTCTTCGGGTCCATCTAGCTTCATTATTGGAATATACAGCTCCATTTTTTCCCTACATACTAAATAATAGAAAAGTATTTTCAAATTCAAATTACATAAGACTTGGATTTTATTAGGGATAGTTTTACTTTTATCGTGATAAGAGGCATTGAGTGTTTTAGAAAAGATTCTGATCGTGCATAAGTAGCCATTAGGCAATCGTAGCCATGACATACAGTACTAATTACCATTTTATAATTTTTATAGTATTTCTTGGGATTGCATAAAAAGTAGTATAAGTTAGGATATGATCCAAATAGGTTTTTTTTTTTGTTTTGTTTTTTAATTTTGAAAATGTTTTTGAAATCGACATGGTTTTTCTTCCAAAACATTTCTTTCTCAAAGAGGATTAAAGGAACTTATGATTAAAAGTAAAATAGTGTAAGCTAGAATTAAAAAAAAAACTTCCACTTTCACGACGCTTCCATGATTTATAAAAAGGAAGTTTCATAATTCCATAGTTGCAAAAAGAGTTTGTTAAAAATAGTTTTTATTTTGAAAGTCGAAACGAGAAGGAGAAAAAACAGCAAATGACGAAGCCATTAAGGAGTAACTCCTGTAGCCCACCTCATCCAGAGAAGATGTATTGCCCGGCGGACAGTGGTGGGAGATTGAGTGCAAGTAACGGCCACTAAGTAATGGAAAACAAGGGAACATTATTTATAGGAGGCTGGGGGAGTAGAACGGTTTGTAACTACTCCAACGCTAAACTAACCCACCCAGTGGAAGAAATTAGTTGAAAACCCTTATAGATCCTACAGTTCTAACTACAAGTTTAGTGAAAACAATAACCTAAATAAAAATAATGAAAAAAAAAAAGGTGACCGCTTAACATCAGGTGATATATTTTAGGTTTTTGAGAGAGGTCAATAAAGTAATTAAACATTAATATTTAACTAATATTTATTCCTGAGAAAGTAGTTGGTCAGTGCCAACGTTTTAACGAGCCAGATGTATATTTCATAAAGCCGACCAACTCAAATAGGCAGATTATCTAGCCAGTATAGACAA
Organism: Halyomorpha halys; assembly: GCF_000696795.3. Classification (NCBI taxonomy): domain Eukaryota; kingdom Metazoa; phylum Arthropoda; class Insecta; order Hemiptera; family Pentatomidae; genus Halyomorpha; species Halyomorpha halys. The sequence continues at coordinate 945,412 of NW_027116321.1, forward strand.
TATGGTCCCTTAAGACATCTGATTAAAATCCTGTGGTGAAAGCGACTTGCTGGAAGGCCCAAACTGCGATGGATCAATATTGTGCATTACGAAGAAAAAAACTATGAATGAGATTTGATGATGCCGGAACAGGAAGGGGATGTCTGGCGGATGTTGATGACTCTGGTGGACTGTAAATCTAAATTTGGTACTAATAGATATCATAATAATGAGTTCATAGTTGAACGTGGAATATATATGAGCAGAAAATAGTTGGGGGTGGGTCAGTGAAGAGCATAAATAAGTAAAAAATTTATAAATGCTAACGTTTCGACCAGAATTTTAGGCCTTCATCGGGGTTAGGAACGAAAAACAAGAAAACAATAATAATGAGTAAAATCAAATACAAAATAAATAAATACATAAGAAGATATCAGATACATAATTGTATTGGAGAAAAATTATAATGTCTTTTTAAAAGGATATTTAAACTGTATGGGATTAAATTAAGAATGAAAAAAGAAAAAAACAAAATTAATAAATGAATACTTAAAAATAAAGTAAGTAAATCCACGTACAAATTTCAAATTGAAGTAATGTAAAAAAAAAAAAAATATAAAGAAAAATTTATTTGTGTTTAATTAAATATGTTAGAAGAAAAACAAAATTCTTTCCACACTATGCTATATATCCGTAGTTCCAATTTTGTGAGATTTTTTTTGACTTTAGCATATGTTTCTGAAAAAGAGGATTTGTTCACACTGAGAATTATTCGGTCGATTTAACTAAGCTGGCCGTTAGTAGAGGTTACTGTTCTTCCGAGGTATTTGAAGCTACTAACTTTCATGAACGTTTTTGATTTCCTACTCTTATGATTTTTTATTCATCAATATTCCGGTTTACAATCTTCCGCAGCTGCTTGGCTACCATGGACAGTAACATCGGATGATGTATGCGGATGCATATGGGAAGTATATGTTCATCATTTCTACGTATATTCAACCAAGTACTCTGCATTATTCCCACATTATTCTGTCTAATGTAAAGTTGAAAGGTATAGGAGAGAGGTAGTTGCCTTGACGGGAGTCCTGAGTTTACTTCGAAGGCTTTGGTCATCTCTCGCTGAACCTGTACTCTAAATTAAGGACCGTTTATGCAAGCCCTTATTATTCACACCAACATCCCTCTGAATTTCAGTTAAATTATGATTTTTCAAAGCTAGTTTCTATCGACGGTGTGCAGTCCAGAGATCCACATTTTCAACGAGTTCGCAGATTGTGTTTCGGCATTAATAGCTCGAAATTATCCCAACATTCCAGTCAGTATCTTCAATTCGTTTTAGTACCTTTCCCGTCTTTGAGAATAAGATATTATTCTCATACAAATATTCATTGTATAGGAATCGCGGCGTTGCTACCTGTTGCTCTGCAACCTAGCTTTTGATAATAGCTTTGAAAACCTTTTCCTTTTTTTTACTGCTGATTGTACAAGGTGGTTGGTGATTGGTCCGATTAATCATTTTATTTCCTACACTTCTCTTTAATAGTGTCAATTAAATTTTAATTATCAGTATTACTTCTGCCTATTAATGGTGAGTAGTGACAGTTGATGTTTCTAACTGTTGGCAGTTTAAATTCATAACCGATCCAGTCTTTACAATGTTGGAATTAAGTGGGGCAATGTGGCAAAAATGCCCAACCCCCTAATTTCGTGAAGGCTGTCATAAATCTTTCAAAGTTGTTAGTTTATTAAAATTTATCATAACCGACGACTGTCTTATATTTTGGAATATTAGTCGAAAATAAAAGCACAAAATATCATTCTTCATTAAAAAAAACTATGGTTGCCAACGACAGGCGGTTTTGAGGCAGAACCTATACAATCTTTACTGTGATGGAACTAAATGCGGCAACATGACAAAAATATACGACCCGTCTTATTTCGTGCTGGCAACTTTAATCATCTTTCTCAAATTGAATTTTTATTATTTATTTTCATGGTGTCACTTATTATATAAGGTAAATATTATATAACTTCAATTTATTTCCCCTTTGCTAAAACTGGACTATTGGACCGCCTGTGGCCACGATGACAGAGGATATAGAAAAAATTAATTCATCATATCGACGATAATACTCTCAGACCGAGAGGAGGGGGGCGGTATAATAAAGAGGGCTGCTCCTGACAGAGTGTCATATCGAACCACTGCCTCATAAATAGAAATATACACATTAGCTCCCCTCCCCTCCCCCCAGCGAGGATATGGAAGGTTTTCCATATTGGACACTCTTCTCACCGACAGATCCTCCCATTATTTATGACCGATATCTCTCGATTATAGGATATCTTTTTCATTATCGGCTGTCTTTTACAGGGAGTTAGCGGTAGTTCTATAGGTACGGATGAATACAAAAAGACTGATAAAATCCAAATTATAGCAACTAATTTCTCTGATTGAAAATATTTTCAATCCACAGCGAA
>NW_027116321.1:947921-967359 GCF_000696795.3 Halyomorpha halys
ATCCTACTTAAAATAATTTCTTATTTACTAACTTTAATATTTGATTGAACCGTCAGTGGTATCCAAAACATATGTATATATACATATTTTTAATTATTTATGTTACTCTCTATAATGTTGTTTAGTTTGGTGAATAAAGCCACTTATACATTTAATCTTTTATTTATATTTATTAGGCTCCTTATATTGTTATTTATTAACATCATTTATTATTGCTTTAATTGTTATACATAAAATTATTATTTCCCAAATTAAAATTGATATATACCAGATTATTATTATATCATATCAAAGGATATTTAAATCACATAACTTATGAAATCTTGTATTTATATAAAAAATCATTTTCATTCATTATCATTTATTAGGAATTTTCATTACAATTTATTACAAATTTATTTATAAGCCTTCTTTTATTATTATATTTTTATTCATATTATATACTCCCATCGAAATCAGATTGCCTCAATTTAATAATCCAAATATAAATATAAATACTTTGCAAAACTTCCATCAATATAAAATGGACTTTTTTTTTTTAATCGATATTTCGGGGTATACAGGAGTACCCCACGTTGTATTCCTTCGATTAACTTTTACCTCAAGTACTTATATGGTCTTCACCGTTTTCCATATAATAATTGTTCAGTATCTCTTGAATACTGTACGAAGGAGTAATCCTCGACGTCATTTTATTTTTTTTTTTTTAATATTACTTTCTTCACCAATGTCCTACCACTCGAGAATAAAAATTAAAGGGAGTAAATTTAATTTCATGACGCAAGATGAAATGGCGTTGAGGAGGCAACGCTAGTAAATAGAAAGCAGGAAATATTTTACATTGTAATAGGAGGGTAGTAGCTTAGAGGAGTTCAACAATCCCAGTAGTGCCGGTCCGATTGTTTTTTTAAAGAATTGAGTTAGTAATAATTAATACTAATATTTTCTGCCTTAAGCAGTAAGAGGGAACGCCCAGTGATCATAAATACAATTTTAATCCATGGTTCCATTTCTAGAAATTTCACTTATATTGGTCAGTACCAAGATTATACAAATTTTTTTTATAAAGGTTTTGGAAAATATCTTTAATGAAATATTAAATTATAAGTTATTGTATTTATCCTAATGGAGCTTGTACAAAAGTTTCTTCTACTGAACCTAATACGATTTATGTTTTTGTATTTATAGTACAAATGTTTATGTTATGAGAATAAAGTCAGTTATTTCATCCCAATTTATGATGACTTTAATAAAAACTACGTATAATTACTAGTCAAAATTTATTAGTCTGCCATGTATAATTAGGGAGAATAAAAAATGGCTGTTTCGAAATTTAAAAAAAAAAAATTTATGCAGCTCCATATCGTTAAAACTACTCATAGCACTATAACACCTAATATAACATAATTTAAAGTAAATTTACTAAAATATGAGCAGTTGCTGTTCAATAATTTTTCCCGAGATACATTTTTTAAAATAAACATTTTATAAAAAATGTTCAGAAAAATCGACAGAAATTAAAGCTCATTTAATACGGTATATAGTGGTTTAAGACATTTATCTTAATAGAAGTAGTATTTTTTATGATATTTGATAAATAAGTTGATAAAATTGCAAAAGAAAAAATTGATTTAAAGATTTCCCACAATAAATTTTCTAGCTAATGATTTTTCAGTATATATTTCATAAAATGTTGCTTTTAAAACTTATCTCCTGAACTATTGAACGTAAAAAGCTCTACTATGGCTTATATTTTATCAAATTTACCCTGCATTAAATGCTGTTCTTTTAGGCTTTCTATAATTGTAGGTAGTTTAAATGATATGGAGCTCCGAATGAAAAGTTAATTTTTTTTTAATAATAAATATTCTGAGTTTGGGCGTCATTGGCGCAGTATCCATGAGGGGTTGGATTTTCAAGCTAACAGGTTCGTTTTATTCCCTTTTTTTTTCTTCCCTCTTTCTTTATTTTACCACCCCATATTCACTAAAGATGATGGAGATTACATATCATGACAATAACTAAGGGGCATTCTATAGGCCAATTTGTATAAATAAATGGCATCTTCCTGTACTTCGTTAGTATATATTTTTAACTCTTCCAATAACCATTTGTCGTCACCCTCTCACACGCTTTCTTCCTCTAAATATTTTCTACTTTTTATTTTTTATTTTTACCCTCTCGTAACGTTTCCTCTTAAAAAAAAACACTTAGTCATTCTTGTAACGGCTTTTTTAATTCAAAGTTTGGCCGTCATTGGCGCAGTATCCATGAGGCGTTTGATTTTCAAGCTAAGAGGTTTGTTTTATTCTTTTTTTTTTCTTTCCCCTTTATTTATTTTACCACCCTTTCTTTTCTCCATTTTCCTTACCCACGTTATAAGTTATGTTCACTATATTATTACTACTATGTTATTATTGGTGTTTTCAAAAATTTTTTTTTCTATTCATTTCTTATGGTATACTTTACTTATATTTTGCCTCTTTATCAATTATTACTGTTACATATATTTTCTTTCTCTCAATTTTCTTTTTCTTTCCATATTTCAATTTTTAAATTATTAATAACTAATATGTTCATACTTCTTTGCATTATATAACTTCATTTTTATTTCATTACCTTAATTATGTTATTTTACCCACTTTTTCAATCAACTATGTATACATTTTATTTCCCGCTTCGCTCATCACTTCATTTTATTAATTCTATTTTGTAAAATTATTCATTTTATGTTTTTCTATTTATACTTTCTTTTTTATTTTCTATACTTACTGTGGTTGTTATCTTGTTGTGTTCTTAGCCCTGAAGAAGGCTAGAAACTCTAGCCGAAACGTTGGCACAATTAAATAAGTTACACCAACTTATTTGTGTTTCACTTTAACCGCACCCCCAACCATCTTCTCTTCGTACGTCATCCACGGTCAACTATCTCTCATAATTATGAATTTTTTTTAACAATTTGAAACAGCCACCATTTTGTATTTCCTAACTATACTAGGCGGACTCAACAATTTTGAATAGTAATCAAACATACTTTTCATTAAAGTAATAAAATATTGGAGTGCAATAAATGATTTTTTTCCACAAGGCTCTTATATTATAAAAACTAAAGTTACACTATGAAAAATTCAATATGTAGAATGTAGACTTTTTCGTAAATTTCGAATCGAGTGTTATATTTATATGTATTCATTGTATATTATTATTTTAAAAGTAAATTCAAATTCATACTAATCGTAACATTGCACAGCTCTGAACTATAATTGAATAAAATAGTTATCCTGTGAATAAAAGGTTAATTTTAACACCCCAAAGGCTTTCTTGAAATCTAGGGTTTATCTTAGAGATAGAATTGGCAAGACGGAAATATGTCTGTTACTTGGGCCCCTTCCGAAGAACGGTTCTATATTTGAAGGGGGTAAGGTGAGCCCCTCGACCTGTGAGGCTGGATCGTATTTCCATAACGAGCTACATGGCACGCTCTATGTTGTTCACGTCCCTGTCTCTTGTCTCGCATTACTCTATGTATCTCCTATGTGCAGTTCATTTCCTTTATGTATATCTATATTCAAAGATCATACAGAGGCATTCATATTGACATCTAGTAAAAAAAGTACATTAATTTCATTTGAAAAGTAAAAAAGTCTTATCACACAACTTTTTCTTATTATAAAACTTTTTATTTCTGGGTTTCTAGAGTTAGAAATAACGAAAATTGGCTTTTTTCCTTACAAGAGAACAAGTGTTTAAAAAAAGATAACGAAACCGTGAACAAATGAATAGGATTGGGCTTCTGTTTATATTTTTCGATTTTTTCCCTTTAATTATTCATCAAATTCTGCAATATTTTGTATTTATTTATTCTTTATACAAATAATGAAGTCTATTTATTTTTTTGCCAGATTAAAGGTGCTGCAGTATAAGATTTTAAAAAAATTCGTCATTAAAGAACTATATCAATGAGGATAACACCCATTTAATATCAAAAAGCATTCCATTGTACGTTGATTTAGAGGGTTTAATCAAAATTGTTGGAACGGTTTTCGAGAAAATCCAAAAAAGTGTAAAATCAATTCTCCAAAGTGGCATTGCCTGTTGTTCGATTTTAACAGATAAATTGCCGTAACATTCCAAGCATAGACATGCCCTAAGTATATCATCTCGGATTCGTACTGCTTTGCTTTTTTTAACTGGGATGTTCACATCATACTTACCATTTTGCGAGACTTGGTTACTTGGACTCAAAACGTGCCTATCTTCGAAAACTCGAATTCGAAATATTGCACGATATCAACACTTCCCCTTACTATATATTAAATATAGTAACGCTAATATTCCTTTGACAATTCGTCTTATCTTTAAAAAAATGCTTATTTTAAAGGATTTGAGGAAAACAGTAGCCAAGACAGACGCTGTATTATTTAAAACCTCATCACTTTACATTCTTTAAAAACCTTTTTCTTTTTTTTTAATTCTCAAAAGGGTCTTGCGGACATCTAATGCAGTTTTAATATTCAGCTATTCTATTAAAGGTGTTTGCAGAGTAGTGGCGTACCCTGCTCTCTTGAAAAGCAAGAGTGAAGTAAAATATTCCGAAGGAATTTACTATACCTTCGAAGCTCAGGTTTACTTTGAGGTTAATAGGAATCTATTAATCTATTAGTCTGCCATAATATTCTAAATGGAAACAGATATCAGCAGGTGATGTGCTCCTCCTCCTCTGCCACGCCTCCGGAGTTCGTCATAAAGCCCGCTATTTTGGCTTCACTTTTCCTAGTAGTTTAACTGCTTCATTGTGCTACTTCATCTTAAGTTTTAACTAGGAAAGGTTATTACTAAGGATAGGATTTTTATGTTTTTACACATTTTTGACCATGATATCTGCGATTCCTTACTAACTATAGATGTTTCAAGACATTTCTGGCCAAATTTTTTTCACATATTTTAAATATTTGGCCTTTTTTACATATTTTGTCGTAAATCACATATTTTCTGAAATATTTGTTATTTTTAACATATGTTTAAGTATTTGGTCCTGAATCACATATTTCCTTAAATTATTTGTACAATTGTAAATACATTTTTTCGCAGCAACAACGTAAAATTCAAGAGAACGCAAAAAACTTATAAGCGAAATTTATCATTTATCATAAATAGTAAGTACAAAGTCTATATCTTCATTATTGAACACAAAATAAAAACAGTAGCAATAATAAATTTTCACACAGAATTACATCGAGAATTTCTCAGAATCTATTAAAAAGAGCAAGGGTCTTATTCCTTATTATAACAAATGATGACACAGCCGCCCAGGTGATGCAGAATACGAACTAGATTCAATGGAAATAGCTTCATTTAAATATGTCCCTATAACATCAGTACATGTTGAAAGATCTTTTAGCCGGTACAAGTCCATTCTGCGGTCAAACCGACGAAGATTTTTATTTGAAAATGCATTTAATCTGCAACAATTTTGTAACTGACCCAGCTGAATAATTGATTTCTTTCAAAGTTTAAAATATTTTTCTAAATTTTTTTTCTTTTCCTTTTTAATAAGGATTATTCTTTATTTCCATTTATAATTTGTTCATAATTCATTATGAGTAATTATTAATCAATTAGTTTAATTACAATTACTAATTAATGTCTTGTTATAGAACAGAGATGTTTTCTCTAAGTACATTTCTTTGTACATATTTTAACATAATTTCTTTAAATATATACATATTTATGTAACTTTTTTTAAGTTATTAAATTGCTAATTAATTAGTAATTTATATTGTTGAATAATACAAAATTTATAAATACATATTTTTTTAAATATTTGACAATTTATTAGCACATATTTATGTACATATTTCGGATTTTTTAGCACATAAAATCCTATCCCTAGTTATTACCATTCGTTCAAGCATGTCCGATTTTTATGATTAATAAATTATAATTTAAAGTAATTAAAATATGTGTTTCCGTAACAGTCGCGATGACAGTATAATCTAATTTCAGAATATTTAATATAACGACTGTTATACTGTTATGAATTTGTGCAACAGTATATATGATTTAAGAAACTGTCTTCTAAAGCTACTGTACCTGGACAATAACAACCGGTTGACTTTACGACATAATTGGGTAACGCAGAATTGTTTGACCTGATATTATTCATTGATCCGGTAAGTATTAAAAGTGAGAGATCTTAAAAATCCATAGGGAATTTGTCAAGAGTAAAGACCTGTAAACCGTGGTACGGTAGGGTTTTCATTGAAGCGGATCATCCTCAAAGCTACCTAAATATCAGCTGCTTGCTTGAGAATGATTGTTCAATTATTACGTTCAAAAATATAGGTATATTTTATTTTTTAAATATATAGGTATATTAGGAAGGTTCCTGTAAATATACAATTACTCTTAGTGTTGGTCTAGAAAAACACACTTCGGACCCACAGAAGCTTTGTCCAGCTTGTGATGGAACGGCATTGGAGGATTGCAATTATTTTTTATCAATCTTATGCTCAGAGCAGGAGAATTATCTCCTCAATAGGATGAGTAGTTTTATTTTATTTTATGATGTTAAATATGTAGTGACGTTTTCGTTTTACTGAGAAGAATGGAGATAGCCCAGCTTGGGTGTATTGACTGTCATTGCTTTATATAAATGATTTTCAATTTAATATACTTGTAAAATAACAGCAATAATATATTTAACTATGTATTGCACAGGCTGACTGGAGAATTTTTTAAAACTAGGGATTCAAAGTCAAAGGTTTTTCAAATTGTAAAGACACGATTTCAAATTTAAGGAAATTAGATTACCAGTTACTTTGCTACATCACTGATCTCCAGGTGTTTTTTCCTTGGTTCGGATCTGTTGTTCGTGATAAAAGAATCCGAAATCTTCAGTAGCTTGTGGAACACGTCATCGTCAGTAGAGAGACATTTTCGGCGAGTTTCTGATTCTGAAAGTCTTGTAATCCTTATTTCTACTTTCTTATGCCTCTTACGACAATATTCCGACTGAGAGAATCGACTTCTGGACCGTTTTAGCACTATGCAACAAAATCTTATTCACCGTGGATGCCATGTTGTGCCATGAATACTTTTCAATGGCCCTCACTGCTGTATCTTTTGAGAAGATCCAGAATTTTTCTGGGTCGATCATTGCAACCATTTTTCAAATTTTTTGTTGTAGTCAATGCGAAGTGTATTCCATACACCTGATTCTAGTGTGTAATGGAGAGATAGAAAATTCGAGAGCATTCACATTAAGAGGTTTTTGCTGGATTTTTGCCAACTCGTTCATTTCCTTTCTTTGCGGTGCTATGATCAGATAGGCAGATAAAGGCAGATGACTTTTGATCTAATCTTTACTTTGACACGTCTAGTTTGAAAAGTGACTCCATATCCCGAAGGAAGCCGGAGCTTTTTTGTAATCTTAGCTGTTCTCAATGCTTATTTAAAATTCGTAACTTATAACGTTGTAAAGCGCTTTGATTTTTTTTTTCTTAGTTTGACTGATGTGTGTTTTAGTTGACCATCGTAAAGCAGGAAAAAAATGATGCTGTTCCTAGATCCTGTAGCTTATATAGTATGAAAATCACAAGCTAGATAAGCGAAATCAGCGCTTTCGGAATTCGAAGTTTTTTATGTTGTCCCATAAAAAAATAAACATACAAATTTACTACTATGAATCACCAGATTATTAAAATTTTCAAATGGTATTTGTATAGATTATGTTACATTCGTACATTAATAAACAAATACGAATAATACATGTTTAAATTTAAATGATTATATAGCGAAATTCAAGGATTGGAGAAAAAGGTGAAGAAGAAGCTATACAGGGAGAGATTTTGGACAGATAGCAAGTCAGTATTAGTCGAAAAGAGGACTGAGCGAAGGAAGAAGCCAATATCTTTAAAACTTTTGACTCCGAGGGAGGTCCTTTATTACTCTACCCCTAGTTAGGAAAGTTTCAGCTAATGAATCTGAGAAAAATCTAAAGAAAGAAAACTACCTCAACCAGCACATTTTACCTTTACAGCCTATATTTCCACGGCTCTCAGCTCCAGTTTTTACAGTAAAAGGATAAATGTAAAACCTGAATTAGAAAAAAAAAGTCTTTAGGCTTTAGCTTCTCATTTCATACTAATTAACTTTAATTGGATAGAGTAATAATTCTGATTTTTTTTCTTTCTATCCAAACACACAACAAAATGGAATCGCGGAATGAAATACCTTCCAAGAAAAAAAAAATAGACAGAATAATCGCCAGAAATATGTCTTAATGTCTTTCGAAGTAGAAAATTCAAAAAGTTAAAAAAATAATTTTTTTTCTATAAAGGAATGTTTGTATCTTTGATTTAACTTTTCATTCAACACATGAGGGGTAGAATTCCAAAAATCTACTGTAATTTTTAATTTTTTAATTACTTTATTAATTAGTAGTTCTGGTACAAGATTATCACGTGGTAACGGATTTAAAAAAAGAAGTAAAATTGAATTTTATCTAACTAATATTCTAAGAAATTCTTTTACCTCTTGATAATCTAGTGTTAAAAAAAGAAGAATTTAAATATTGACTTGCAAGGCTTTGGACTGTCATGCCTCACTTGTCGATAAAAATATATGTATAAAAATTCATAATTTCTTTTGAAACTACATATTGATTTTGTTAATCAATAGTTCGATAAATAGTGTAGTTTTTCATGCATAGTATAGTACATACTTTGGATAAGTTACGCAATCCAAAAATGTTAATATTTCAGAAATAATCAACATAAAATATCACAAACAATATTAAAATATTATAATACATACCAATTTAAATATAAAAAAATATATTGAAATATTTTAAAAAATATACGTATTATGGACCATCATACTAGGGATTCGATAGGAAAAGGTATTAAAATAACATAAAGAGCTATTTTTTAGTATCCAAAGGAAATGGGTCCTAAAGAAAGAAATACTTAATGGATCACTGACGAATCTCTGAGAAGTGAAGCGAAAAGTTAGAAGGTTATAAGATGGGGGAGACACTAATTAAGTGAAAGATACCGCAGGAACTTCTAGAATTGGCGCTATCTAGTAGGAACAGAGACCCCTGAAACCCTGAGGATTTCAACCTGTAGACTTTACAGAGAGCTCTGGTCTGTTACCACTCAGTTACAAGCTCTAGACCAGAAAAGATGTCCAGCTAAGCAGACAGAAGTGCGTGGCACGGGGGGACATATCAGCTCCATCCCTTATGGAGGGCACAGCTCAAGTAAGAGAGAAAGTATTAGTAGCAGTAGTAGAAGCATGTATTTCATCACCTACTAGTTCCAACTAACAAAATAAAAAATATTATACCTCTTTGGCTTACCCGAGGCACGAGGCATTAGTACCCATAAATCAGATTCGGGACTGACTGATCAAAAAAAATAATAATAATTTTTCTACTATTTTTTACTTTTATTAACCACATCACGAACCATTTTCCTTAAATTATCACTTACGCCCAACCAACTTCTTTCAATAAATAATAAATTGCAATAATTCGGAAAATGGAACCTTTTAATTTTTCGCTCCTTTTATAACGTTTTATATCTTAAATGTAGAAAAAAATTCTTTTCTTTTTTTTTCTGATTGAAATCTAGATCATTTTCACAATATATATTCAATGATGAGTATAATTTTTATATTTGTCTCTTTGCGTTTTCAAATGCTTGAACTCATTTAGATATGGGTTAAATTTAGTTAAGAAACATGACGAAATATAATGTTATATCCAAATTTATCATCATCTAACTCAGGAATCCTGACGTATAAATAATTCCGAAGCATTTATATTTGTGCGTAGGATGTTAATTTGGCAACTGTCAGGAAGATCATTCACCTATGTAATTAGGCATTCATTCAAAACATCCACCCTCCCGAATATCTGAGGAAATTGGATGTTCCTATGGTTCAATGACCCAAGATTATCTGTTCTTTGTCTCATGAAATGAACAGAGTAAGCATTTTTGACCACATTTACATTATGGTGTTCGCATATAACTATAATTATGTATGTAAAATACTAAATAACAACATATATGAGATAAAACAATTTGTTAAAATATATATATCAAGTAGATTACAAACTGTAATATGTAAATTTAGTGTTTTTGTCAAAGTAAGAACTATACATTTTAATGCAAGGTTTAATTTTTTTTTTTAAACTTTCAAAAGTACAAACCAGGTTTATATTCTTACTCATAAACTTAATTCTATGTTTTATAGACCCACAATATACATATAGAAAAATACCAATAAAAAAAAAATGGAAAATACAAAAATATAAAGAAAGTGTGAGACAATTCTAATGGCCTTACCACTGAGCGTAATACGTTTCTGAACCTAAGCAAGCCAAATATGGAACCATATAAGACATAAACCTAAAATTTAAGGAGCTATTCTATGATGAGTGAAGTACTATTCTATGATCAGTGAAGTAGTATTAAAAGGTTTTACAAGTGATTTTAGTACATAATAAAAATATAAAACCACTTTAAAATCGGTTGTATTTATATTAACTGTTTATACAATTTTAAGAACATTAAAAATAATATTTTACAGTTAATAATCCTGTTTTGTTTTACTTACGAAACAGATATATCCTGTCTTTTTGTCATTTAAGAGTTAATATTTAGGGCAAGTGCCTTTTCCATTAGAATTTTTTTGGGACGCCATTTAGAAACTAATTTTGTTTAGAGAAAAAGTTCGAACCTTCTTCAAAATTTTAACTTTATATTGTTTCTCGCACAGCGTTATGTTCATTCTTATAACAACAACTGACGATTTCTAGGGAATATTGAGAACTTTTCTTCATCCTACGTTAAATACTTACATTTGGAAAAAAAGTAAATGATGAGTTGGTCACAAGTGGGAAGCCATGACATGCTTATTTTCTGTCAATATTTTTGTGGTACCATTAATAGATTTTAGTCTTCTAGATATATGGGGACATTTTGAGGTCGTAATAATGATTCTAAAAATATATATATATTTTCTAGTTTCACTATCTCAGATTTCAGTATGTCACTGGGCGGAGCGACTAATTTCGCCTTAAAAGTGCCACCTTCACGTCACGTCACGCCATAATATTCATATTAAAGGAGAATTCTCATTAGTATCACAAGTCCTTAGTGGTGTCTGTTTCAACCATACTAATGCAAAGAACAAAGCATGAAAATTAAAAATATTTTTCGGAAAATAATAAAAAATATATATACTTTAATAATATGCAAAATAGGAGTAATTAATCAATACAGAAAATAAAAATAAATTTCATCTATTTATAATTGAATTTATTTGTAAGAATTTCTTCAAATTGAACCCTAAATCCTCAAACTCGGACAAGTTGATAAAAACAACCGAAATTGAAAGTGAGTATTTAATCAGAAGTTAACTTTCTCCCTCGGCAGTACCTAATAAGTTAGCGCTAGTTGGGTTTGTTTTACTTCTGCTTAGCAAATAACACAACTTCTCCCGCTGCGTACCTAACTCTCTCTTTCTACAAGTCAATAAACTAAAAGTCTACTCAATTTGATTAGAAAGAAATGTGAAGAATATTTATGTCAAAATAATTTCTTTTTTCTTGCCTAAACATAAATCACATATTACATTAAGGAATAAGCCATTAAAAAATGAGAGATGAATTAAAATACAACACATCTCAAATAAACAGCCTAAAAAAGATATATTGGCTATATACACCACATAAACTGAAGATATTCCCAACAGAAACTCTTGTATAACACGCATAAGTATGTGGAGATGGTTTTGTATAATTAGCTAGTTCTGACTCCTATTGAATATGAAAGGTAGGTACTCTACATCAGAAGACTCGACAATGCGTTTTAGTAGGCCAGGTACCTGGGAGGAATAGGAGAGTAATTGATAGGAAAAGTTACTTAGACTAGAACTAACTGTAAATCCTTGTAGGATGGAAACTTCACTCCGTAAGGAATTATCCTATGGTTGTGAATAGGGTAGTAAGTCATACAGGAACTAGCTGCAGGTCCTTAAGAAAGGTGTAGTATGGTATTTATATTACATAAATATATTTCGTGAACGTGGGCTATCGGTAGTTAAACAAATTCCTAAAATCAAGTCAACAAATTTCTTATTTTTGGATTTATATGAAAATTTGTAGGTAATGGTTTTGAAAGGCCCTTGTCTTCATCATGTCTTCATTTTTTCTTAAACAAAAAAATAATAATAATAATAAATCCTTCAACTACTTTAAGAATTTTTTTCTTTTTCTATACAAAAAAAAAACCAATTGGTCTATAATAACCATTAAATACATGCTGGGCAATGATGGCATAAAATCATATAAAAACTTTCTTAAATTATTTTTAAAAAAAATATCTAGACTCTTAGGTCGCATTGAGTTTAATATTTTTCGAATTAGTATCCCCAAAAGTTTCATTAAAATTGGGGATCGTACTTCCATAGCCTCCCTTACGGCAACATAACCAACCGGCTTGTTTCGTAATAGTTGTTATAATTAAATCGCCCCTATGTAATATTTACAACTTAAATAATTATAATTTTTATAATAAAATAATTAAAAATATTCGAACCGAAAAAGGATGATTATAATTAAAAGATATTCGGAACCTTTGGGTTCGTTAGGCCTTCATTATTATTATTATTAAATAATTAATCATTTTTCAAAAAATATCTTAAAAGTTAAATACAATAAATAATATGTTTCCTAATGTTTTGAGCCAGGAAGGCGAATAGTTTGAGCAAAAAACCCATCTTGAGGTGCTAATAAAAATATAAACTTTATTAATATTCAAAGTACAGTTTACGTGAGTCTGAGAATATAGTAGACACCGATAGATACAGATTACAACAAATACCGATACAATAGAAATCTAGATTCAAAACTACTCATAGAGACCTGGAGACAATCTAATAATAGGAGGAAGCTAAACAAAGAGGAAAGCCTTCCAAACTTTATCCAAACTGAACAGCTCTCTTGATATGGTCCCATAGAAGACACCCCCTTCAAAGTACTCGAGTGCCCCATTGTCTCACAGCCACTTCATATACGATGCACGTCATGTAGATTCAGCCACTCTGGTTTCAAAAATATGTATATAACGTACTGGATAATTTGCGAAATACCAAAAAGGGAAATATGTTTTATAAAATAATAAACAACGACAAGTAATTAAATTTAGTTTCTAATTCAAAAATAAACTTAGCAGGTCACTGAAATAGACTGAAACCAGCCGTTTAAACAAAGAAACATTTTCTATATTTAATACGAATTTAGATTTTACGTAAAACAATTAGGTTATTAGAGTAAATACATCTCGTAGTATGCCTTGAAAATAAGAAATACTGATTGTGTAATAAATGGAAACAAATTTTTTTTTAATAAACGATGAAATAAATTATTCAATTGTGGTTATAGTAGTATGGTGATTACACGGAGCTTGTTTGCATTTGGGAGGTAGTTTAATATAGACTGAAACAAGATTGTACAAGACATAGATCAGGACAGTGCGAAGATAGAAGTGAAAAATCTTCTGAAAAGAACCTCCTGTAATTTGAAAGAATAATCACAAAACGCATTTCAGCAACGCAGAAAGATGTTTCAACGTGGGATTGGCTTACGAACGAAGAAGTATACCTCTTGCTAAATAAGTCTGATGTAAGAATCGTTAAGATCAATAAGCTCCACTGGGAATGAGAACCCAAAAAACTCATTGACGAAGAAATGTATGGCAATATAAGTAGAAATGCAAAGATTATATATTAATTTATTAATAATGTGTAATAAATAAATTATTTAATAACAGAATGATTATTGTATTTATTGCCTGGGTTCGTCAAATACTGTAATTAATATTCTAATTCTTGGAGTTCTGGCAATGACCAGCCATCACTCATGCGTTCTCACTGTCTCCACTGGCCTTCAATACCAGTGACGCGGGTGAGACAGAGAAGCACTGGGATCTCTTGAAGCCCTATCTTGCCTTCCACACGTGGAAACACAAGTGTTGGCTAGTATGGAATAGAATGGAAGTATCGTATATAAGTGCAAATATGTTTTTATTTTATTGCTACTTAAATTTAATTTTGTTGGCATCCACATGAATTATTTTATTTTCATTATTTGATCAGTTTTTTTTATGTAGGTTTATTTTTTTATTGATATAAATCAAGATAGTATTATCTTATATATATCTTTATTATTATTATTTTAATTTTTTTTCCTTTTAATTGTCAATATTTAATTTTTTTTCTTTCTTTGTATATATTGTATAAATTTTATATTTGAATACTAATACTTAATGTGCTTATATTGTGGCAGATTATATTAATTATCTTCAATAAATAAAAAAAAGTAAATACTTTAATTTTCTGTAATTGGAGTACCTAACTGAAGAAGAAAGGTCATAGAGAGGATTAAATGGCCAATCATTCGTGATGCTAAAGTAAGTACATCTTAGGCTGTCGATAAAGATCTCAGCTTATGAGAAAAAGTCATTTCTCTGCGTTAAACTGTGAATTAGATAACTCATGCAACTAGTAAGTCGGGTATTGGAACAATTAATTATGAAACTTTAATTTAACAGTCTTTAGGCCGGCCAAATTTCTTGAATTGGGTGCGATTTTGATTTCCAAAATATAGATAAGTCCAACATATGAAAACTTCCAGCTTCTACAATAGTGATCGAAAAACTGATTTCAGCGACTGAAACCATATAAAAAGCTTGTATCCGAAAAGCTGCTTGTCTCTAAGTGCACGAAATATAAATAGAAAAATAAAAGTGAAAGGGATATTTAAAATGTATAAATAATCGAAAGACAGTGCCTGTTCAAAGAGAGTTGGTGCGGGGAGAGTTGGGTCTGATTTATTCATCCAGAGGGAGTCTGATCCCTGTTGAGACGGGAATTTTCCGGAGAATATTTCCCTCATCATTTTCTGTCCGTACTCTCATATGTCGGAGAGGCAAAAAATTGCCCCCATTCGTCGGCTTCGTATCCGAAGGATCAAAAGCATTCCGATAAAAGTAATAAGAGAAATGATAATGGCCTACGATTCCAAGTCTATATTACATTTTTTTTATTTCTCTCTTCCTTTCGACGCTTATGTCAGAATTTTTTCCTCGGACAGATATTGGAAAACATCAACACTGACTTGTTCTTATTATAAACATTATAAGCAAATGAATTATAATTTATGTTTTAATTTTGACTAACTAAATTATCGTAAAATAGTCTTAATATTAATTAATATAATCTGTGTGTCCTTTAATAAGTATTAATTTCAAACTCAATTTGTAATTATAACAAATAATAATAATAAATAAAGATTCTATGCTAATACTAGCAATGATAGCAGATCTCTACCACACTTCCATCCAAATCCAAATTCGGAAGTCTTTACTTCTCCAACGTTTCAGAGTAAGACTAGGACATTTACCACTGTAAATGTCACCTACTAGCGCTCAAAAACTTTTCAGGAATTCGTTCGAGCACTACATTTGTTTATTCTTAGATTTTATGTTGAATAAAATATAAAATATTCATGGCTGAGAACTAATTATTCAAAATTTTTACAACTCATGACTGTATGATTATCTTATTTTATTTGTTTAAATAAAAAATTGTATTCATACATCACTAAGCTTAAATTTGTTATCCATTGTTTTACTAACTTGTATTTTCAACAAAATTGATTATTTTTTGTTATACATATGGACTTTTGTGCTGACGAAATGATTAAAGTTAATAATCTACAAAGGAAAATATATAAAACTAAATGCAGAAAACAATATTCAAAAAACAATATTCGTACTATCCAAGGGATTTCGACCCTTGGATAGCACGAGTATTGCTTAAACTTCCTGACCGTGTAGTAGTGTATACGAAGTAACAAAGCAGCTTCATAAATATCGTGTTTAAAAATGAACGACGAGACGATTTATTTATTGCTACTGAAACTTTTTATATATATTTAATGATATTTACAACTTTATTTACAAAAAAAATTATATGATATAGGTGTATAGAGAAACTATCCATTGGTAGCACTCTAATAATATTTCAACATTAGAAGGTCTCGAGGTGATCGACATCGGAGGATTGTCAGAAAGTAAGGTTTGAAATAGTGGGTTTGCGTGGTTAGGGAGTTTATTATAGAAGGATTGGTAACTGGTTCGGGTTAGATCGGTTATGTATGGGTTTATTTGTGACAAAGTAAGGTGCATTGAGGATTGTACGAAGGATTTTGGATTGTAAGGACTGGATACGTGGAGCTCCAAAGTTCAACTCCGTATGCCCGGATAGGCTCTATAGTCATGTAGATCAGCCTTTTTCATTTCGATTATATCAAGCCTGGGTATGCCTAGCAAAACGTTTAAATCAATAAGATACATGAAAGCCTATCAATTAGTTTATCACATCATTGTATTGATTAGTGTGTCAATATAAATTTGTATAAAAAACTGTTTATCAATATATGCCAGATGATAAGATTAATAATATGAATTCTACATTGAAGTGTTTCTTCGTAAAGTATTGACTTGTAATTGGTCTTTTTTTGACTAATAATTGGACAATTTTAACAGACATTCTTTTTGGGTAGTTCACAAGCTATCTTAAAACGAAAAATAAATAAAGAAAATTTTAATCAGTAAATTTCGCAATTAGAAGAATGAAAACAAATATAAAATGTAAAATAAAGGAAAAAGGAATATTTCAATGAAGAGTAATGCTCCTAAAAGTTCAATACGCACTGATTGATATTTTAAAGGAACATTATTCCTACTTTTTAGACGAAGGGATGATCGTTTAAATTTCTTGCCAAAGTCTCCCTATCTAAACTGTATTTTTATTACAATATTTATGATAGTTTTTAATATTTGATTGCATTAATGTAAGCGATTTTGGTACGGTACGCGCATTTCATAACGTTTACTTAACACCTTAGATTGAGTTTAACTTAATTAATAAGTAAGCGATATAACCGACTATTGTTATAAAACCATGGGAACTGAAACCAATTAATTTATATCTAGAATTTATTCTATTTACATTTCAAGTATAATATATATTACGAACATCACATAACTTTCACTTAACACCCTAAATTGAGTTTAAATTAATTCATCTTTAGTTAGCTAAGCGATTGTGACTGACTCTTGTTCTAACAACCAGGGAAACAAAGAAAAAAAATTATAAATACTGTTTATTCGTACGATCTTTTATTTATATTTCTAATATTAATTACAGTACGCGT
This sequence comes from Halyomorpha halys, assembly GCF_000696795.3. NCBI lineage: Eukaryota > Metazoa > Arthropoda > Insecta > Hemiptera > Pentatomidae > Halyomorpha > Halyomorpha halys. The sequence goes on from NW_027116321.1 coordinate 965,215, forward strand.
ATCACATAACCTTCATTAAACATCTGACATTGAGTTTAAATTAATTAATAGGTAAGCGAGTGTAAATGACTATTGATATAAAAACTATGGTAACACACTAAAAAAATTTATAAATAAAATTCATTCGTACGATCTTCTATTTACATTTTAAATATTAATAAGTACGCGTATCATATAACATTCAATTAATACCATGCATTGAGTTTTAATTATTTCATCTATAGCTTTGTAAGCGAATTGTTATAACAACCATGAAAGGACAAAAACATTTCAAATATTAATTTAAACTTTACTCTTTTGCTTTCTATATACATCTATATTAAAACAGTACATGATATATCTATACTGAGGCATTAAGCAATGCTTTTTGTTATTATTCACTTATAGTTAGAAAATGAATAACAGTTATAAATCCCCAAACATTGTAACATAGGTGGACAACCTCGCAAATAGGTGAAATACATTTGCCTTGATTGAATCCAGTCAGCTAGGAACCCAGTAACTTCATTTTCCTAAGTATGCCGATATTTTCTGCCTTATCTCACTTCTTAGAAGTTCTTGTCAAAGATGACCTTTTTCCCTTTGTCTTGGTAGCTTTTCATCTTATTTGAAATAAGCGAGACGTTTCCCATAGAAGCAAAGATCTAAGAATCCCATCTCAACAAATTGCGGAGTAGGAATATTTATTTAGTTTCGAGATTTTATTATAATCAAAGAATAATATTTTAATACTCTGCACATTATATCAGAAGTTTTCTTTCAAAAGTCGACGTATCCACTTTTGAATAATGATTTTTGTTATGTGGAATGTTGAATATTCCACATATCTAAGGAACATTAATCCATGTTCCATCTTATATTATAATTAAAGTAAAAAATTATCACAGTAATTATAACAAATAATTTTGATACTCGTTTCAGTTATTATTTATTTATTAATATTTTAAACAGTTAAATAGAGGAAAAATGAATAAAAGAAATGAGCAGTAATTTAATAAGATAAACAAATAGCGTCGTTGTATTACTGAAGAAAACTCATCATTAATTAAATCTTGTGTAACAAATTTAGAGAGAAAATTTAGTAACAATTCAGAAAGTATGATAAAAACTTTTTAGCTTGATATTAAATTAATAAATCGAAATTATACATAAAAATAATATTATATAACATGATAGTATATCGAAAAAATTATTCTTTCAGCCATGGGAGCGACTATGAACATGAAAATTAAGAGTGGTCTTGTCATTTTTACAACTGATTACATTATCAAACCTTCGGAAATTGAAATAAAATCTAGTGTGTTTCCATAGATTTTTCATCATAACGTACTTACATAATAGATAATTATGTATGTTCTGTAGATATTTACTCTTAGCTTCATTAATGACCTGATTGAAAGTAAAACAATTAGAACTCAATCAATGTTCAAGTTAATTTAACAATTGGGATTCCGACACAGTCCATTCAGCCCTTCATCAATTACTCTGGGTGACAGACTACATTGCAACGGCACTAGAGTAGAAATTGTATGTAACAGGAGTATTTCAGGATGTCGGTCAAGCGTTCGATAGAATCTGGATCCAGGAACTTTGTCAAACTTAAGACAATGCCCTCTACTGTCTTATATTCTTCGATACTTACATTCTGATTGTTTTTCTTTGTCTATCAAGACTCAAATCTTTTTATACAGAAGTACCACAGGGGTCAGTACTCGCACCACTGTTCTATATGATACAGCTCCGAAATTCTGAAAGTGATCTATTGAGACGATATTCCAATTGAAATCCTAAACAGACCTCTTGAATTTGCAACATTTCATGACAAAACTTCATAATTGGTGCAAACGTTTTGGATAATTCGAAACAATAAATAAAGAATAATCCTAATACACTACCTTAAATTATTTTTAAGAAGAAAGTTGCCTTCCAATATTTTTCAACAATGTTTAACTATACTCCGACCTATCTGGACCTACGGACTTGAACTTTGGGAAACAGCTAAACCGTCGAACATCAAACCTATCCAATCCTTCCAATCCAAAATCCTTAGAACCATAGTTAATGCACCCTACTACGTTTCCAACAGAACACTACACCATGACCTACATATCCCTTTTGTCCTTGATCTCATTCCAACCAAATTCT
>NW_027116321.1:973064-987694 GCF_000696795.3 Halyomorpha halys
TAATCGTAAGAATGGACTGACAATATTTGCACGTTGGAGGTGACAGTTTTCTGATCAGGTGAGAGTGCGTGAGGAGAGTATGACCTATTCTCAAGTGGATTGGTATCTGGTTCGGGCTAGATCGGTTACATATAGAACATAAAGGTCTTTATAGATGATTTTATTTGTGGTAAAGTAAGGAGAATTAGATTTACGAAAGATTTTGGATATGATACAAGACGAATTTAATGGTTTGGTGGAGCCCAAATCTCAAATCTATATGTGCAGATAACCAAATCTTTAAATTTTTCAATGAAAACTTTACGATTCCATTATTTGTTAACATCATAACTTCCTACTAACATACAGATCCACCACATTTACTTATCTACATTTATATAAAACTAAATAAATTATATGACTGTATTATATAGATAAATGATATTTGTAATCATATAACTTATAAATTTCATATTTATCTAAAAACCTACTAAATCTTTAAATTATTGAAAAAAAAGTGGACATGAATCTGACCAAGATATTCAGAAATATAAGTGGCTTATACGTGCTAAAATCAACTGACTTCGACTTCCGAGACATGAGATGGCTCAATTGTTTCTTATAGAAGCGCACTTATATTCAAGTAAAGTACACTCCACAACATGAATAAAAGCAACACTACACAGAGTCATTTTTGTATTTAATCAGTAGTAGTTGTATTTATACATGTTCAGAAATATCATTTTTGTTCATTCTAATTCTGACCAATGGGATACAAGATATGAAGGCAAGTACCCCCGGGGATGGGTTTTCAGTAGGAAGGCACTCACTGATTGGACCGACACCCCTTCGATATATAGGCTGCTCTTTGGCTCTGTTCTCCCAGTGTGGTGCCAAATACCTCTTCCACCTGCCATACTCCTCTGCACCCTCTACCGTCAGGAGATAAAACACGCTCCTCTGGGGTTTCTGTTTGGGAGAGGGGGACTCGTGGCGATTACGATCAACCGGGGCTGGTCTGCCAGAGATATCTGCGATTTATGACAGCAGAAGGGTAGTGCGGTTGAGGATTCTTGGGGGTATATTGAACGAAATGAACAAGCAATAAATAGTTAAAGAATAATAAAATTAAAAGCTACAATCACTTCGTCATTAACCTGAGGTTTAGTCTCTAACAGTATCCAATAAAATTTCTGTTATACTTGTTGAACAGATTTTTGACATTCATATTAAAAGAACTTTTTCTGACCAAAATTGTATTACTTAACAATGCTGAAATGGCAATAAATATCACGTTGTTACTTGCATTTTAAGTACTTACACACGCTCAAGAGTTTTTTAATGTTACGCCATTTTCCACGTTTTTATAACATTTTCAATGTTGCTCTATTTAACAAATTTTTTAACTTAACAACCTCCACCGATTCGGGTTTAGGAGGCTAGTTTCCTGGGAAGCCTATCAGTCTATTATTTCTGGTGTTATACTTCGACAGATTGTGAACGCGTCATAAATCGTCATACACCTAATGCTCGTTATAAGTGAACATTTTAAAGGTAATACTAGTTTGCTCAAGCATGCTTAAGCTTGTTTAATTATTATGTTCGCATAAGCGAATTGATAAATATTTAAATTTGAATCATGCTAGCTTTAACTATCCTAGGTTTGTGTAAAGAATACTGAAAGTGTGCACGTAAAACTCATTTATCTATCATCAATTTCTGGCGCTGTTTTGGCAAATATGTTTTTTATATAACAAATTCTACGATACAGCCCAGCATACGGCACAGTCAGTCCAAGGTCATTCCTCCTTCAATCTCGTTTACTTGCTACTAGAAATTACTCAAGAGTGAAGATAAAATTTGTCAAGAGTCAAGCACAGGGTGTGTGTACCGTATATTTCATGTACAAGCTATCTGAAGATGTGCTTCAGGTATTTCCTCGAGGTGTGGATACGTGTCCCGAATATAAGAAAATCCTGTATCCTGAACTTCCTATGAAGCGGTGGCAGAAGAATGAAAACCCTAACGATCAGAAACAGGGGACGAAGGACTACAAAAGGTTTTGACAGCGGAGTACTGGAGTGTAATATTAACAACTAATGCAGGATCAAGTTCTATGGGTACGAAAGAAGAGACATTTTTGGTGTTATGTTACGCGTTTCTTCTTTATTCAAGTCTATATTTTTAAACTATGTGAGTTACACAACGAAAATTGTATTTTTATATTTTTTATGGGAAAAGTTTGTACAAAAACTATTCTACATATTTTATAATATAATATATTATTAAACGAATTAATACCTGAGCTTAGTAGTAATTAGCTTTGTTACAACATCATCATTAAAAAAATAATCTTAGGAACAGACATTATATAAATAAATAAAATATTTATCATTTTATTCGATACATATTTTATTTTTTATTTATATATTATTTATCAAATAAAATAATAAATATTTAATTGTTTTTATAGATCGAAAAACTAAATATTATGAATCAATTAATAAAAGCGAAAACCTACTCAATTATCACATTTTAACAATTAAGTTGTTAATTAAGAATAAAAAAAAAAACCGAGAATCGTTTCATATTTCTTCTTTTAATTATTATCCTTAAAACCTTTCCTCAACTTGGTCTTTCATTATTATATATTTTTTCTTTTTTGAGCCTGAGGATAATAATTGAGGAAGATTAATAAGAGAGAAAAATAATAAAAAAGGAAAAGTGAGGGAGTCCAATGAGAAGTTGGTTTTTGTTGTTTATTATGAAACTGAAACCGATTTCCCTCCTTATTTGTTCAATTTGGCGGTAAGGAAGTTGTGGGGTATCATTGAAGAGCCAACTTGATCGGCCGTTTATTGAGAAAGTTGGGAGTATTTATAATATCTAATTAATGCGGTTTCATCCTCCTCCCACCTCTCAGTCTCCTGTTGAAAAAGCAACTTATTTTTACCAACTTAGTACAAATAAATTATGTCCCCAAGGGCATGGAACTTGGTAAAATTTCAAAAGTTTACGAAGTCCAAATGAATATTCGTTTCTGTTATGATTCGAAAATAAATAAAAAAATCCTATAAATATTTCTTCTGATTTTTAGTTCGGAAACTTTTACTGTGTTTCCGAAGAACGGATCTCTACAATGCGCTGTGCTTTTCGTTTGTACCAGTAAAATTGTTGCAACCAATTGTAAAAGGCCTCATTAACAGCTTTTGTTAGACAGTGCAAGTCACGAGGTAAAACATTAAAAAATAGGAAGGGAGAAATGAAATATGGACGTAAATGTAGAAATGACGAAAGGTGTAATTTTTTCTTAAAAAAAAAAAAAAAAAAAGAAGACGGCACTCCTATTAAAGTTTAACATAAAGGTTTAGCCTGACAGTAAACATGTATAGTTGTATACGAAAAGAAAAATGAATATATGCACCACTACACCTATAAAGGGTCAGTAAGGAATTACTATTTCTTGAACAGCAGTTGCAGAAGGTGATTTGTTCATGATTTTCTAGGCTCCTAATGAATCCACAATTTACACTTGCGTAGTGGTATTCGCTTACTTGGTCAAGTCTTGTTCTTTTAATTACAATAATAGATTTCTCAAAAAAAAAAAAAAAGAATACAATTTTTTTTTCTCTATTTATCAAGTTCTTTCTATAATATATACCAATTTATTAGTTATATATAGTTATAATAACGATATATATATTATATTATATAATATAGCTTATAATAGTAATATTTTTATATCATTCAGAGTGAAATGATATTAAATTAGGTACAGTCATTCATACAATAATTATATATTTTATTTTTTTAAATTTATTCTTTTTATTTTATAAGAAACATCTTTAAATAAACCTTTGAAGAGTCTTATTTAATATTTTCTGATATTGTGGAAAATAACCATTCCTGGATATTGACTGGATGAATCCGCTCCTGGAAGCATAGTCGTCACTGGCGAAGATAGAAAGCTAAGTTGTCAAGAAGTTTCTCCTTCCCACTTTCTATAGCGAAGAAGCGGAGATAGTTGAAACGCTTTGCTATAACCTGCCCTACTTGTACCAAGTTCCAACTTATATCACTCCAAAAATTCCTAACTCAATAGGCATCAATCGAGAAATAGGTAAGTGTGGAAGATTCTCTTTTGAAGACCCTGACAGATTATATAAGGAGTATTAAATTATTGAGTTTTTAAAATTTCATTGTGCTAATTAGTAGTAATTTCATTTATTTAAATCTTAATTATTTAACCCTTGGCTTAATATTTCTTACTTCCTTTATTTTTGTCTTCTGGACGATATTTCGGACAACTGCCCCTTACTCAGTCCATTTACAAATTATTGAAAGTATTCCAAACTAAAGGTTATTAAGTTTCCCAGAAAATCCGCAAGGAGATCCTCTGCATTTAACCTATTTATGGACTTTAAATTGGTCTGCTCACAATCTAATACTTATAACATTTAGCATATTAAAACTTTTTGAATTTAATACATAATGATACTACATAATTTTAAAATACATAGTACTACATACATTTAAAAAATACAATTTTTGTTACTTTTAATGTATTTATTTTGATTATATGATATCTAATATCCTCCTTTTAAGGAGGATCATCATTTGTCCCGATTGTAAACTTTTATATTATCCTTAGTCCGGAAATTAATATTTTTGTTGATATATTATTTATTTAGATTGCCTTAATTTCTGATAATGTCTGTAGCACTAGACTAGGGATCGAATTCGGCTATGGTTGATAATTATTTACTGTCTCAATAACGGTTCTCACGATTTTTGTTAAATTCCCTATATCAATATACAATAAAATGTTCTTTAACATCAGGTAGGACTTGAAATAGTTTGACATGGCATGAATGACAAATGTTCTAGAAATCTTCTAAAGTATTTTGATATTTTTTATTTGGAAAAGTTATTTGGAGTTCTCATTGTTGGCAATAATAAAAAATGGAGTAATATAAAATATTAAAACGATTTGTATGCAACTAAAAAAAAATGCAAGCATACATATACGTGTTCGCTATATTTTGTTAAAATTATGTAGGTCCTTATTACATTAGAAATAAACTCATCCACAAAGACCTTAACATTCCATTCGTTGCAGATTTGGCCCAAAACAGAAATGAGACTTTTCATTCCAAACTCCTTACACATCCAAACCCATTAATTCTTAAGCTTTCATCCTTAACAATCCCAGATAACCCTCCAAGGCGTCTGAAAAGAAGATGGCCAAGGGACCTTCTAATTTAAATTAATGCTTGAAGTACCACTAATGGGTGGTTTCTTCCCAAGATTTTCAAGTGTATATGAAACATATTTACTTATTGTATTTATTATTTGTTCAGTTGTAATGTGATTTAACTAAATAAAAAAATATGTATACTTGGCAGCAAGAAAAAAATAATATTCGTTATTTCTACCTTAGTAACCTAGAATACATATTTTTTTAGCAACAGGAAAGAAATATTTTGTTTAAAGTTTCCTATTATTTTAGTTCAGATTCTTTTTTTTTTTTTTTTTTTTTTTTTTCAAAAATCCCATAAATTTAAGGACTTCAACACTAGTCCTCCAAACTCTTTAAAACTTGGGAACGTGGCCTACTCGTTAATTGAAAGTTATGTGATGCGCGGATTGCTCCAGTTTTCTTTTAATACCATATATTATATTTCTGATCGGATCTTACAGGCATTACTAAATGTGTGTATGTATATATATTAATACATATCTTTGATGCGCGGTCATAAGGGCTTAAGTAACTTTTTTAATATTCGGAGATTATGTCGTATCATAGCACCAAATCAGAGCTACCTGTCAGTAATAAGGTCTTTATGCTTCAGGTAGACTTACTACTATACTGTTTAATAAAAATAACAATTACAAAAATATCAATAATTAGATTTTACATAATGTTTTGAACTTTTAATTTTTTGCTCTCCTGAAAAATTCATATTTTCGACTTAAGCCCTTATAACCGCGCAGCGTCCTTAAGCGTGTACGCGCACTGCACACACACAAACTCACTTATATAAATTATATTGAATAATAGAAGTATTTATTTATTATTTTTTTTAACAGGAGGGGGATTCTCCCTTGTCACCTAAACAAACGACGGAGTTATGAGAAATAGATGATGAGAGAGCGCGGCCGAGATTTGGTACTGACTGAAAAGAATTGTTTTATCTCTAAAAGAGGAGAGGGCTTCAGTTAGTGGGTGACTGATCCATCGCTCACTGTCAGGGCGGCACCTAGCTCTATTGTTTGTTCTTCCTCTATCTGCCAACCGTCTGAGGTAGGATTGGATTCGCTGGGGGGCCCGAGCGGGGGGTGTGCCTTCGGGGCGTGTGTTGTATCCGTCTTCGACTTTTGTTCTGGTATATTGCTTTATCGGTAGACAAGTAGGAAATAACTTAAATAGATTTGGGATGATACGTAACTAAGTTATCATACAGTAGTAGCTCTGTAAATATCTTAGTTTTACAATATAATTGTTAAAATTATTAGATTAGCGCTACCCTCACAAATGAACAACTATAAGAACGAAGGGAAATAACCTTGTGGGACCTGACGTGAATAGATTTCTATTGTTTTATTATAAAAACAATTTCTCTCTTTACATTCGCCAATTTTCTTAATCTAGATATTGTTTGCGTCGGGGGCCCTATAATAAAAAAACATAGCTATCTGTTAAAGATAGCTGTAATCTGTAAATCTTTCTATCTGTTAAAGTTTCTAGATATCTAACTCCATCCCTGGGTTTCACACATAATTATCATGTGACACTTAATTATCATCTGATGATAGAGATTAGGATTTATTATTATAGAGAATAACTAGAAGACCGTTGAACAGATTTGTCGGAAGACACTAAGAGATACGTTGTATTTAATAGTTTGTAGGTAGTTGTTGTACATAGTCTAAGTATCTTTACATTTAAATAATGAAAAGATTGTTCTACACAAGACTGTGGTCGCGTTCTTCAACTGTGTATAGAAAATTATATTAACTCTTGAATATCAAGTACATTTTACTCGACTGTAATAAAAAAAAATATTTATAATAACTTCTTAGACAAAACTACTTTTAATTAGTAAGTAGTACTCAATGTATCATTTGTGGAATCATTATGTTTATAGTGGTTGTGAATTTTGAATTTTATTCATTCTCTATAGAGAAAGTAAATGATTTATGAGAAAATCTAGCCCTAACAGTACCTTCCTTTAAGTAAATAATATTCACATAGTAAACATGAGTTCAGTTTTAACTGTATATTCTAATACGTAATTTTTTAATAAAATAAAATATCAACAAATGCTAGAAATGGTAGATACTTTATTATTATTAAATATTAATCATTCTACCAATATTCGAATATAAGATACTATTTGCTATGAAACCGTTAAAAGTAAAGAATCAAAGTTAAATGAGATCTTTTTTGTTACGGCTGAGGTGTGTAATCCTAAAATTTTCTGGTTTTCATCACACCCTATATTGAGAAATTAAAGAAAAAACACTTTATGTTTTGCAGAAACCACGTTAAAGGGTGCAAAATAGTTCAATGCACTGGGTAGCGTAAATTTAAAAAATAATTGTATTTGACTTGTAAACAAATACATGTTTAAAAGTATGTAAACATAATTCACTTATATAAAGAAATGTATAATAACTATAAATGTTACTTTAATGATTTATTATAATGATTGTTTGAGAGTGGTTTATTTTACTATTAACACACACAATTTTGATCCAAATATACTCTCAACTTTTATTTTCAGAAATTCTCCAACGATTTGGCCCTCAGGCCATTTTCAAGGAGACAAACCTTAAATACTGATGTAATATTCTTTAAAAAAATGTCTGCAGACTAATTTCCCATAAAATAAATATGACATCAATATTTAAGGTTGTCTCCTTGAAAATGGCCTGAGGGTCGAAACGTTGGAGAATTTCTGAAAATAAGTTTTAAGAGTATATCTGGTGTGTTAATAATCAAATATTACTTGTTTTTGATAATGTTCAAAAAGAAGTAAAATATAATGTGAAAAGAAACCCATTAAACTTTAGGAATCGAAGTCACAATGAAACGAAATAAAAAAACAAGAATATAACAGGAACAATACATAATAACACCTTATTTGTTCTTTGGAAGTAGAAGTTTCTAATAAATTCATAATAAAATGGATGACTAATCGAAATGGGTAGTAGAGAATAAAGAAGATATTTCTACTTAAGTCTCAATGATACAGTACACAATTATTACCTCAAAACTAGGATTTCTGTGAAACTTTGGGGTGTGATAAAGCAAGTATGATAAAGCTTAATAACAAACTTGCTAAAGAGTTAGCCTCAACTAACTTAAAACTATAAATAAATCAGGTTTATAGTATTTAATGCAAGTTGAAGAATCAGCAAGAATGCTGAAACAAAGTAGGCGATCCTTATAGTACAAGAACCCGGTGGAAATGAAGTCTGTTATTTCACACCCAATTTTTGATTACTTTAATGAAAACTGTGTATAATTACTAGTATAAATTGATGGGTCTGCAATACAGGCGTAATAACAAATGGAAGCTGTTTCAAAAGGTTAAAAGCAATTTGCTAAACTTAATTGATTTCTAGTTGTTCGGACAAAATTTCATAAGTAAAATTCATATTCATATGCAAATATCATAACAAACACTACTCCTATGACGATAAATTTAATAAACTATTGTATAGTACATTATTGACAGCTTTAATATGAGTGCTAGCAAGCATCTGTATGTCCAATGGTTCCTGTAGTTTTTCATAAATTAAACATTTGTCCGAACAAAAACAAATCAACATATTATTTTGCCAAATTTTATGAAATCTACTACTCCTACGAAGATAAATGTAATAAACTAATTTATGGATCATTAAGCTAGCCTTAATTTGATTCCAGATAGGCATCTGAATGTGAAATGGTTTCTGAGATAAGTTTTCCAAAATAAATTCATTAAATACTGATTTTTAAGTTCATTTTTTTATTTATAAAATATTTCTTTTTAAAAAACTTAAATCATGAAATATTGAAGGTAACTAGTTCTATTAGAGCTCATATTTTAGAAAATTGACTCTACTTTAAATGAAGTTCTGTTATGTATTCTAATGGTGTTGATAATTTTTTAAGATATGGAGCTGAAATTGTAAAATTATATATATTTTTTTCACGTTTGGAAACAGCCACCATGTTTTATTCCATCTAACTGTACTTGGTAGACTCATCAAATTTGACCAGTAATTATACGTAGTTTTCATTTCACACGGTAATCTTCAGCGACTCCCAAGCCGTAATACAAAATTAACAATACCAGGTGCCGCAGAGTCACCCACGGAAGAAAATTGCAGAAACATGGCTGCTATTATGAAGAAAAGAGGAAGGGCTATAGCTCTGCAGTGGATACCAGGCCATGTTGGCATAGATGGTAATGAGCAAGCTACAAGTTGGCTATGCTCGGTTGTGCAGAGAACCAGCCTGTTCTACCACTTTACTACAGAACAGTGAAATCACTTATAAGCTCTTATTGTAAGGACAGAACAAGTGCTAGACATAAAGTTCAAGCGGAAGGAAAGAAGTGGGAGAGCCTACTGGATAAGGATAAACGAATCCTCGGCAATCTTAGCAGAGCTGAGAGAGTGGCCTATTTTCGGCTAGTGATCTGCTCCAAAAACACCTCCATCGAATTGGCATAGTAGATTCCCCGAAATGCCCTCTATGCAACATGGGGGACATGGATGGGGACCATCTTTTGGCCTGTGTTGGTCTGGAGGATGTTGAGCGAGATGAGGACCAACCAAGAGGAAGGGTAAAATCGTATTGGGTTGCGAGAGGGAAAATGGTGTAATAGCCCACTTCCTGTGGCGTAAGACAAAAAAAAGTTTTCATTTATGTAATCAAAAATAAAGGTTCCATAACAGACTTGTTTTCCTTTTGAACTCTTCTAGTAATACTACTCATTATATGGATAGAATTACTCATTATACGATGGAATAGAAATTGCAAGCTTTTTAAAAAAAACAAAAGTATCCAGAAAAATACTTTAGTACTCTTTTTAAAAAAATTTGGCTGTCGAATTACGTTCAGGTGTCTGTCTATTTGGCTCTGTATTTCTATAAAGAACACATATTTATTGTATATTTACAAAATAATAAGAGAGAAATGTTTTATTTAGCCATACTGCCCAATACATTGGATTGCTACAATAAACAGCATATCAACCAATCCATGATTGTACATATATACAATAAATATATCTACATGATGTAACAATAATTTTTTTTCCTACCTTATCCTTTTATGAGCAATGCTTGTCTAAATACTAAATACAAATAATTTAATATATATTTTTTCTATTTAACAATTTCATTCTCTTTGACAATTTTATCTCATTTAATTGACGAATTTATTCACCCTAATTCACTCCCTCAGACTCTCTCCAGTGATCCGGTATCAACGTTCAATCCGTTAAATAAATTAAACGAATTTATCATTAGATAGCTATGTAAAATCAAACCAAATATAATAGTTACAGCAGTAGATCAGTTTCCAAAAAACAAATAAATAAATAAATTAAAAATTACAAAAAATAATGTATAGATTTAAAAAAGAAAGTTAGTTAAAAGAAATGCTTAAATGGATAAATATGTTAAAAGAAATAATTTAATAAATTAATAAGTAAAAAAAAAAAATCGACAGATCTAAAAACAAATAAAAAAAAAACAATGAATAATCTCAAAGCTAATTCTCATGCAGGTGGTGATGTATGAATAAAAGAAAAAAAATACATGAATTTAGTTATTGACATGAGTTCTAGATGTGAGTTCATAGGATAGACATTCAACTATAATCGTCGATCCTATAAGTGAAATTAACAGTAGGAATTAAATATAAGGAATGTCCGTTGCAGAGAGGTTTCAATATATTCGCTGATGATTCGCATTGACAGGAACTATAGCCCCCTGAACTGATAGTGACGGCAATATGAAGATTTGTTGGATGGGCAGTCTGCCCCGAAGTAGATGAAATATTCGGAGGGCGCGGTGACTAAAGTTGTGCCATTTGGAGCGGGGCTTGGCATCGGCTCAGTTTTCCAACTGGGAAAAGGCAAAATGAATCATCGTTTTAATTTTCATAGATGGCCCCTCTTTCCCTCTACCGATGGAAAACTGGCCCACGCTAAATGGTCGCTCTGAGGATTTGTGATGGCTTTTGTTTTTTATTTTGTTTTTGTTGTTGTATTTAATGTATTGCGCTAATTCGAGAGGGGGTGGTATTTTTTTCAGCGAAACAATCTTCTAAAGATGAATTTTGTTTATCGATGTACAATTAATTAACTATTAATCGTAACAAATTTTTGATCTTTCGCCATTTCATTTACCTGAGTAGTTTTTGCTTTTATCAATTTAATTTATTAAGGGAGGAGAAGCTACAGAACGCTGAATCGACGGAACTGATTATAGCAACGTGTAAGGTTGTTGGACTCCACAGAACCGGCCGTTAAACGTCCATGAGGTAGGCCGAAACGTAGATAGGAGAATTGTATTAACACTTATTTAGTAGATTTGGATTTGGTCACTGGACGAATGTTTTTAGAGAACGATTAGTGGTACCGGCGTCGAACGTGCAGTTTCGTTAAAGCTTTATTATTATTTAGAAAGAAATCTCAGAATTATTTTCTTCTCTCTTGAACAAGAAGAGTACAAACAATTTTATTCTGTATAGCTTAAGAATAACACATTTTATGGTAAATTATGTAATGGTTGTGTAAATATTGGCTTAATTTCTACTGATAAAAATAATCACGGTTTGGACTTGTAGATAGAAATACTATTTAATCGATAATTTATGTTAGTTATTTATTAATGGTAAATTATTTGTTGACATATAGTAGTTAGTTGTATGATAGACGTTCTTTATTAAATTATTTATTATTAAGTACATTCTTATAAAAAAATAAAGAATAATTTAATTAGGAAATTACTTTTACCACATCCTATACGAGATTTTCTGTAAATTGTTATATTCTTTAGCAATATTTAAAGAGTTTAAATTTGGCGTAAAAAAAAAAATTGGTCATATTCCTAACAAAAAAAAAAGGAAATTGATATATACATATATTTTTAACAACGCAAGTTTTATGTTGAATATAAAGAAATAACTCAGAATATTATTTAGATTAGGTAATACTAAATGAACCACACGAATTAAACAAAATTTTCTTCATGAATTTAATGTTTGATTTTCTTTTATTAATTAATTTATTATTACTTCCAACTTTATAAAGATAGTCAGAACTAGTAGATTTTTTATTAGTTATAGAATCTACCCATTGATAGAACTCCAATAACATTTCTTGAGAAAAATCTTCTTTTCAGAAGGCAGGTTAGAAACAAGTGGGTTTAAATGGTAAGGAAGTTTATCATGGAAGGATTGGTATCTAATCCTGGTTAAATCGGCAACATAAGGGAAGGATTGGTATCTAATCCTGGTTAAATCGGCAACATAAGGAACATTGAGGTCCTGATAGATGACTTGATTTGTGACGAAGTAAGAGAAAAATGTGATGGCTTAGTGGAGCTCTAAAGCTCAATTCCATATGCCCATATTAGCTTTAAACTATTTTAAGGGAGATTTCAAGGAGATAATGCAATAATGGCTAAATGATGTTTTATTTTTCGTAAAATCCTGGATTTTACTTGATTTTTTTTTATCAGCCCTCGACTGGAAACACATCTAGATAAAAAACAAGTTTTATAAGTTAAGGGGTTCAATGTATATAATGGCTTACATTGATTTTTATATATAATTATAAAGCAACTTCACTGGTGAAAAATAAATAAATAAATAAATTGAACCCAATTAAACGTTACTCATCTGGATTTTAAAAAATACAACTTTATTATAACTGTAATTTAAAATACTGCAACCTATGAAGGATTTTGGATTAAGAATTTGTTAAGGAAATACTGTTAAGAACTAATTACATACACACAAACACATATTATATTATATATAATAAATAATTATATAATAAGAATGTTTTACATTAAAATAAAAACAATACATTTTATCAGAATCTTAGACCTGGGTCTCCGACCATAATCCTTTAACAATAGTAGGGCTATGTTGTATCACGGAAGTAAGATGTTCTCCCAGGACTCAGGGTAATAGAAATAAGATTGCGTCAAGGAAATTGCTGGTATAGGAAGACTGTAAGAGGGAATGGCTGAGGGAGGGAGATAGGGAGTGAGGGAGGGAGATAGGGAGTGAGGAGAGATATATGGGAGTGAGGATTAACCCAGCGGGGAAGAGGTCCCGGGGGCAAATTGTGCTTTTCTATAACCAAATCCCTCCTAGACCTGGATCCCTTCCGCCCATTAATTAAATTATAAGGTTTATTTCCTGGCATATATAACCCCGTCCTCTCTCTCAGGGAGGACACGTAGCTATCACACCTCCGTTACAATTTATCTACTTATTCTGAATATTTTTTCTGCTTTATTATTTAACGACGTTAAATTTTTTTATGGAAAATATAGTATGTTAACTTTTAAATGTGCAGGATTTACATATAAAAATTAAAAAAACTCTAGGGTCTCTAAAAATTCTTTGTTAACCTTCATCCAATTTTGAATGGTTTAGTTTTTAAGCACTGTTTTATCACCTGCTTGAAGTAATATATTCGTAAAATAACCAAGTAGCAAAATAAGTACTAGTTTAGAATTGCGTACTAAAACAATTTTGCTCGAAATCATTCCAATTAACATTTTCAGACTCTTTCCTCCATTTCTCTAAGGAAAATAGCTAGCTAAATGATTATGAAAATACCAAGGAAAAACTGGAATACTCATTAATAGATCTAGAGAGGACCAGATTCAGTGAGGTCTACTATAAAAACTTTGTCGAGGAGGGTTGTGGAATAAACTAGGATGTTTTTTAAAAATTGAAAATCTTTAGTCCAGTTGGAGGCTGATGAAAAAAGTCTTGAATAATTAAGGAGTATCGAAGTATTGCACTATTAAGCAGCTTGAAATGTCTCTTTGAATGATTTTAACAAAGGCAAATACTACTAGTTTAAAAAAAAGGTTTGGTTTTATACTGTCTTTTTGAACTACCTAACCTGAATTATATGTCTTCCAAATCACCAAAAAAATGTGTCATGCAGAAAAAACCTAAATTATTAATTTTATCTTTTTCTGTTGGCATCGGGCTATAATATGTGTAACATTTCTTTCTTTTCAGGTTTCCTTAAACCCCATTAAATAATGCCAAATACGGCATACTCTGTAGGGTATACTAAAATCTTTATTATCCTTCTCAATGATTATAATTAAATTATTTTCATTACGACATAATTTTTTCCTTAAAAGGAAATTCTTAATAGAATAGTTTCATAAGAAAGATGAATTTCGCTATATCCCATATAAAAATAAAATAATTTGGCTTAGGTTATATGCTATATAATATTGATTTTTATAGTAAAAATTTCTTTTATTCATAGGAAATTCTTTTTAAATTTTTACAATAAGCTGGGCAAAGACTATTTTTATTTATTTAAAAATGTATTTATATTACTTTTTTCTGACTAATCTATTATTATATTACATATTATTAATTT
>NW_027116321.1:987744-992234 GCF_000696795.3 Halyomorpha halys
TAGAAATTCCGTCTGCTACATATGAGAGCCAAAGAAAAGGTACCGAGAATGTGTCAGAGCAGATCCTAAATGATAACTAAGGGCAGAAGATAAAACTGACAAGAGTCGAGAGAAGATAGGAACTGAATTAGAGGAGGCCGGAATATTGCGGGGCCGGGGGGCGAAGCCCTGACAGCACCGTTGTCTCCCTGTTTCCGGGCGTCAGAGCTCTTTCGACAAAAACATGGCAAACTTTGAGCCGAGTAACATTCATCAAATAACTTGGCAGGAATCCACAACCCCCTTTTAAAGAAAACTACAACATTGCCCTCACTTGCTTTTCTTTTTGTTTTACGAGAACAAAATGAAAAGAAACTGATAACGAACTTTTGTTTCTTTTATATGGTGCCTTTATCAGCGAACTATAACAAAGAATCTTATTTGAATATATATATATCTATGTATATTTTATGTGGAAAAGTAGAAACAGGCTTAAAATAACACAATGTTTCGATTTACTTATTTTTGCTAAGTTTAATGATAATATTTCATTTAGTGATAAATGAAGTAACAGTTAATTTATAGAAGTTATAAGATGCTTTCTGCAATAATTTTTATTGTTAGGCTTCAGGCGGGTGCTTACTTTCCATCAAAGTAAAAATGAAGCCAAAAAAGACCACGCAAACAGAGGTTAGTTAGGTTTTAAGTATTTCCGCCATTGTAATCTAAACTGAAACAGAAGGCAAGCAGCCACGCCTCTGAAAGGCACAAAAGGCTCACTATTTCAGCTTCACTTTTTCTGCTTGCTTATATCCTCCATTACACTCCCCTCTCCAAGTTTAGACTTAGCTTTGTTTGCAATATTTTCCAACAAAACTGTAACTGTTGTTATAAAAAAAACTAGTTTTCTATAAAAAAAAAACGGTCTGATAAAGCCAAAATAAAGAGACAGCACAATGATACTTCGAGATGATCCAACAATGCAAAGTCTCCTTGATTTTTAATAAAACCATTTGTAATACTTTATCATTTTATAATAAATAATTAAACTGGAAAACAATTGCATTCATTATAAATACCGGTCAACAGTAAAGGTATGTGCTGTTAAAAAGTTAAATATTTTTAAATTCAAAAGTCTTCAAATAAAGAGATTTATATACTAAAAATTTGGGCATTTTGGATAAGGATTTATCAAAACATTTTTGTCTAAATGGCGTATGAAAAAGATTAAAACCATTTTATTTTTGTTTATTTAATGATCTTCAAGATTTTTCACCAAATCCTGTATGGATTGAAAATAATTTTCTTTTCCAATAACTTAGAGGCACTTGGCGGTGTACGGGACAGTTTGTTTCGTGGAGTTGTATTGAATGTGAGCCTTTCATTCATGATACATCTTGAATGAGGAAGCAGAGGATCGAGCAGTGTATTCAAGCCCGACTTCCTGCCCAGTACCCAAGTTTTTCTTAGAAATTCGACGAAAACTTTCTCTATTTTGTTTTCTTTATGGTCATTTAGGAAATTTACTTTTCCATAAAAGATATTCTATAATATAAGCATAAACAATGAAAAAATTATTTAATAATATGCTTTGATATATTTTACCTCCACTCTTTTATAAATCTCAAATCTCACCTTAAGATCAAAAATTAAAAAGACTAGTTCTCAATCCAAATATTTTTTTCTCCTAGGACAATCAGAGGATATTGAGGCCATCACTTCAGCTTTAATAATTTAATATACATTTTGGATATGCAATTCTTATTTTTCCAGTATTATTTGAAAAGTCAACATTTTTATATAATGTTGTTAATAACGAAGGTTCTATGCCGATACAACCAATCGTTTGATAGATACATCTGTCCAGTGTTACACCACTCCAACCCAAATTTACTAAATCAGACTTAACGCGATCTTCCCATCTAACCTCGGACGTTTAACTTCGATTCAGAGTTTATTAACATTTGAAGGATCCTATGCCAATCCAATGCTATAATCTGAATTATATTTATAGGGCGCAGTTCCCTTAACATTCTTATATACATAACTGAATTAAATTTATAACTGTAATAATATAGACAAGTCAATTAATAGTTTTGAAAAATATATTAATTGTACAAGGGGGACACATTATCCCCGTAACGTCCGAGAGGAACTAGTACATTTTTAATTTTTGATCTTAAGCAAAATAAGAGAAGGAATTTTTTTAAAGAGAAACAAAAATAAATGAACAATAACTTACCTAGGAGATTTTCTCCCATAATGACAAATGCATTTGAATAACTCGTTAAAACAGAATAAAAATAGGAATATTTTCTATATATATCTATTCACTATTTTCTGGAGAAATCGAAAAAAAATTCAGCCATGTTTAAATAGATTAGGTTATATTTAAACATTATAGTCGTTGCTTAAACATAATGTTTATAGAAGTTATTTTCTCAGCATCCCATCCTACTCATGGCGACACTAAAACACCGTGTCATTACAACGGCTATTTATAAATGAAGGGGAACCGCAGAGGATAATGAAGCAATAAAGAGGGTCCGATAAAAGTCGGCCATTACACAGGTAGAGGGGAGAAGAATTCGGAATTAGGTGCTGGTAGAGAGAGCGCCCCGATAGCAGCTCCCTCTATTCCAACTTTAGCTATTAGCCTGCGAGGAGACCTTAGCTCAGGGTGAAATATCGCCGGTCAGTGAGAGTTGTTCGGTCTCCTGTCTCCAATTAGCAACTTCCTCTTCGCGAGGGAAGGGATTTTTCCAGGCTATTCCTTAGTTGCCAACTCATTCTCCTCTAATGCACTACGCTCCAACTTACTAGTTTACACGGCAAATTTGTTCAACCAGTAATAGTATGTGGGAAGGAAGATTTTATACATATACATATAATATGTGTGTATATATATATATATATATATATATATATATATACTCTGGGCATTCTATTATACAGGAAACTAAATTGGAAAATTGGCATATTGACAATCAATCACTACAGACAATTAACAGACTTTCCATTGCCACAAGAGTCAGGTGGGGCCTCAGATCAGAGGTACTGAAAGTCATTTACGAAGCAGCATTAATTCCAAAAATACTTTATGGTGTACATGTTTGGTATCATGGAGTAAATCGCAAGAGAAACTTTGAGAAACTAAGGAGACTTCAAAGGCTGATAGCACTAAAAATATGAAAAGGCTTCAGTACCATCATCCTTTCTCGAATCCTACCGATAAATCTAACTATAAATGAAAAAAACAGAGCTATAGGGATTCAAAAAATTACATACTGGCTACAAACACATATCACATGACGAGATAGAACTACCAATTCAATCCAACAAATGGCTACACCCTACATCATACATAAAGGTACTTCCACCGATGAACGCATATTACTCTGATATAACTGACATATACACGGACGGTAGCAAGGAGGATGGCAATGTTGATTGTGTATGGACTGGTTCAGATAGTCTTGGAAATGTAATGGAATGACAGTACAATGTCATGGTGCTCCAACAACCAGGCCGAGAAATTAGCCGTTTTAGAAGCCTTAGAAAACCTCCTTGAAAATACTTCTAAGGGGCATTCGCATATAGTCTTACATACAGATAACATGGATGTTCTGCATTCACTCAATAACACAAACATTCACGACCCATTGACTGAGGAAATAAGACTAAAAATACTTCAACTACAGTATTTTAAAAAATCAGTGGAGGTGAAAGGACACTCGGGCGTTGAGGGTAACGAAAGAGCTGATTCATTGGCCAAAGAGGCGGCCAGCAACGGAACCATATAGCAACGGAAATATCATCACAAATGAGCTCGTTGCTAGCTGGAACACAATATGGAATGCTTCGAATAAATCACCAAGCCTTCACAAATACATTCCACGAATAACATTACATAATCACAAACAAATACACAGCACGGAATACACATAGACACAATTCCTTACAGAACATGGTAACACAAGATATTACTTAAAACGATTTAATACTATGACGACTGACAAGTGTAACGAAGATGGACATGTGCACAATTTCAAACATATACTTTTGAATGTAAACTATATGAGCGACAAAGAGTTCAGGTAATACAAGATGTAATACTGAAACAAGGAAATTGGTCTGAACCAGAACACATACTTTTTACTAAATTTAAGACAGACTTGCTAAAATTCATAAAACAAATTGACTTTGACCAGCTGACTAATTATAGAAGGGCTGAAGAATTATAAAACCTCTTATTTGTGTTTGCTATATTTCTTTTTTTTTTTATGTTTACTTTTTTTTGTTATTATCCTTCTTTTTTTATTATTAATTAATTATGTGTTTTGTTTTTCATTTTTGCTTTACTTTGTTTTAAAATGTTATAATCAATGTAACAAACTATATATACTCAAATATTTTGTACTGTAAACATATAATCTATGTAGTATGCCTTTCATGGCATGGAACATGTATAATATAAATAAACTATCTTGTTATGGGATAGTGCTTGAAAT
>NW_027116321.1:992284-1006962 GCF_000696795.3 Halyomorpha halys
ATATACTTACATATTATTATAAGGTCCAACAAACAATGACCAATTGCATTTTTACTGTAATTATAACAATAAATTTACTTTAGACATATCATAATTATGATCTTCATAGTTCTAATGACTTGGTGCAAATCCAATAACTTAAAACGAATTCACAAAAACAATGAAAAAGTCACAGACTCTGCTCTCCAAAGATTAAAGAACAAAATATAATTAGCGACTTCTGCTAATTATATTTTGGTCTTTAATCTATAACGTCATATTCGAGTTCGTTATAAATGAAGGAGGAGCCAAGTAACTAAAGTGGGGACAGTTCTTAAAGAATTTGGACCAATGAAAACTAAGAACCACATCAGAGTACCAAAGTTACTGACAACTCTTCCCCAGTGGACGGACAAAGAGACACGACTTCTCAGCGGACATCCCTATGATCTGCCTTCCTGACCAGTATAGAACATTAAGAAAACCCTGTTTCGAGCTTAAGGTAGTGTATAAAAGGCAAATAAATAATCACATTATAATTGTTTGAACTATAAATATTTGAAAAAACACATAATAATTAGAAATAAGAAATTTAAATTTGAAAAAAAATAATTTTTAAATATATACTAAAATAAAACTTTATGGTTAACAAATACATTGAGAATTTACATTATTAGCCAATATATAAGTTCAGTTAAATTGAGCATTGGAGAAAATCAATATTTATAAAGTTAAGTTGTAAAATTAGTTACGAGTATTAAAGTTATTTGTGGTTTAATATAAAATTATAATAATATGTTTACATTAAAAAAATTTATGGGGAGGAGGAGAGGAAGAGCATGTTGCTAATGGCTTCATCCAAATAATTATTGTCAGAAACGATAATTTATATTCACAAACTCAATACTAAAATTTCTTTAAATATATTTATGCAATGATAAAGCATCTAGGAATTCAAGGACAGTTAAAATTTTCAACCACGATATATGCTGTCACCCTTCAATAAATTTTCAATTAATATTAAATGAAAAATTTACAATCATTTTAAAATAGCCTAAGTAGATGCTTTGAAGTACACTGCTTAATGGGCTGCTTCTATCCTCCCCCCTCCTCCCAACTACTTAGGAAGAGGTAGTTCTATCTCCAAGGAAACTCCATCCAGTTGGTTAATAGCCCCATAAGTAATCCTCACTGTTTACATATTAGAGCCATTTTAATATACCTAATGGTCTTTAGAGTAAGGCAATTTTTACGTTTATTTTAGGTTTCGTACTTAATAATTTTTTAAATATTAAATGGGACAGAAACTTATTAAAACCCATTTTAACGGGTAACTTTATGACCGTAATAAAGTAACCGTAAATCCTCCATTCAATATCATAAAATCAGCATTTAAAATTAAGGAATTAAAACCATTTATAACTGTAATGGTTGTGTTTTAAATGCACTATAAATCAAACCGGTTTTTGAATGCCTTTCCTAAATAAGAAAATTATTTTTTTTTGTTATTTGAAGATACATATTAGTATTCTTTATATTTCTAGTTTTAATAATAAAAAAATTCTTATCAATTTTAAACATTTCATAATAAAGAAAATTGATCAAATAATTTAAACCTTTTAAGTTGGGTATTGTTAAATAGCTAAATTGGGGATATATTAGTCATATCATGTCTTCTTTATTTTCAAGTATTTTGGGGGGTATTGTTCCTTAATTATACATGATTTATGTTTTTTAAATTTTCTCCTTTTGATCGTTTAAAAAATAGTTTTATATAAGTAACTATTCATAACGTATCAAAAACAATCTCAATCAATTTTGTTCTCTAAAGTTTTCTATGTAATAATGTTGTCTTCAAACATTGAAATTTAAAGTTCATTATTATTTTAATATAAGTATATAATTGAACATGTTTAATTAGGTGATTGAGAGTATAATATAAACAGTTTCAGTTCAAACTTCTAGTGTTGATATAGTAAAAGATGCAGTTATATACAGGCAAATTAATTTTGTTTTTGGAATAATTAATATTTAATATTTAAAGATATATATATGTGTGTGTGACTAAGAACTATAGTTATGAAAAGAACAAACTAAGAATTGAAACTTATTTAAACAAGAAAATATGAAGAAAGAAAGTTTATGAAACGATTGATGAAGTTAATATTATAATTGACGAGACGTCCAGAAAATTATAACATAAATTGTAAGCATATTCTCAAATAAATGAAATTTGATGTTTTTGTAAGTGCAATGTGCTGTTTGTTAAATCAACAATATTTAAAATGCAACACATTGCACTTTGTTTGTTAGTTTAGAATTAGAATTAATATGCAAGAACTAGACGCGAAGCTTACTGGTAGACTAACTGCCTCGATGGCTGGACAGTTACTCATATATACTTTCAATAATGCTAGGGTAAGCATTCCTCCATTTTCTGAAGGTTTCATTATTTAACTTTGACGATAAATCATATTTAACGATATATAAAAGTAAAGTATTACTTAAATATGTATATGTAAGTGTATTCCTAAAAGGGTGATAAATAATGATTTTCGAGTAGAATTGAATAAAAAATAGACCCTTTACAACCAGTTTTGCGAATAACTATTACAATTTTTTTTTAATAAGTAAATAGTTGAAAGTTTAAAATGGGTGTGGACCAATAGTTCTACAGTTTATTAATCGTTTTCTGATTGGTTCCTCCCAATGAGGTTCGACTGATTATGAATCGCTGTTCGTTAGTACGTCTTAATTATACGCGTTACATTGTTTGTTTTTTTTCTCTGTTATCAGTATTTCCCTACAAACCTGATCGGTTTTTTGACTAAATAAAAGTATTATGGTGTAGTAATGCAATATATTTCTGTAGTAAAAAAAAAATCTTATTTTACATGTTTTCGTAAAATCCTTCCACGCGGTTTTGAGACAGAATTAAACTGCTTAAACTACTATTTAAATAGCAGTAACTGGGAGTGTGCTAGAATATAGGATTTATTTTTCGGAGTCATTAGACGTGAAATTGGATGTAGTTCTAAACGAGATTTGAGTTTTTTTTTAAATAAAAAAATAACTTCTCTGCTGTAGATGATAAATTCAGAAATAAATAAATGCATACATCTATGAAGGGGGAGAAAGCCTTAATATGACCTTCGAAAAGTCCTACAGTATATAAAATACTTTTCTGAAAATTCATTTTCTGACTTGTATTATTTTTACCTACCTCTCTAAAGTTTTCTAAAATAAAATAAATTTCCACCTCTCCACGTTTTCCGGTTCCTAAATCCTGAGCGAGCCGAGAAGCAGTGTGTGTATAGGAAGAGTCAATAGAGTGTAGGGATTGGTTTTCCTAATCGGGCCGAAGGGGGGGTGGGAGACGCCCCCAAAAAGACCCCCCTTCCCTGTTGTTGTGATAGTCCCATCTGCAATTCTGATTCACTAAGCTGGTCCCCTAATCCTCTTCCTTCATTCTACATAATCGCCCTCCAGTTTATAAAATCAACACTACTCCATGGCTACGTTCTACTAACTTTACTATTAGCTGTACGAAATAGAAATATATATATATATATATTTTTAAATGTCCATAAGTTATTAATGATTACATTCTGAATGAGCAATTAATTATGATATTTCAATAGGGAGATAGACGAAATTCCGTAAACTGCAAATGTTTTGAGGTAAGCAACAGTTTGTATTGACTTTTAGGCGTTTAGGCGTTTGACAAAGTGAATGAGAAAGTCTATTTTTGTCAATAAGGAAATTTTAAGCAGTAGTAAAGCAAGTAGTAACTACACATGCCTCGCTACTACTTATACTTTACCACAAATTTGTTATTGATTTCACTACGTTTCGGCCCAACAAACCCTCCTCTTGATCAAAATTTATATTTTATGCGGCAATACTATAATACCTAATATAAACATTTTCTAGATATAATATAGAGATATTTGACCAGAGGATTGTACCTAATATCAACAGGTAAATAAATTTCCTCATTTCTTGTACAATCAATGAGGTCAAATAAAAAAAATTTGAAAAAAAAAATTGAAAATACCAATTTTGTCCTGGATTTAAGTGTTTCGGTCCACTGTTTAGCGTCATATTGGAGTTGATAGAACAGAGTAGCTTGGTTGATATGATTCCAAGAGAGTTGGAAAAACAAGAAAAAACGTACTAAGCAAACCTAAAATAAAATCAATAAATTTCATCCATAATGATTTTTAATTTTTTTTTCTTTACAAGTTAATAGTGAATTACACAAAGAACCTCATTTTGATTTACATCCCAACGTTGTTGTTATTCCAACTTATACGTAAAATAAAATATTAAACGGTGATCGTTAAAAACTTTTTTATTTAAAAGAGTGAAAACATAACGATACCATTTCAACATTTTTCTATATTTATATTATAAGGAATTTATTTTGGCAAATATCATGGAAACTGCTATTCCTCAATCTATAACTAATAAATATTTGTACATTGTTTGAAGGAATAGTTGTTTATATAATATTTGCCAAAGTAAATTCACAAGATATCGATTTTTAGTTTTGAAAAAAATAATGTTGTTTTTTGAAAAACTGTATTTCGGGAACAATGGAATGTAAACAGCTATAGTAAGGCTCAATTTTACTTTAAATTGTGTTCTATTAATTTTTTTAGGGCTGCTATAAGTTTTAGAGATACAAAAACAACGAATGGAAATTTAATTTTATGTATTTGTTTTCAATATAGTGTAAACAGTAAAAAAAAAAAATAATAAATTTTAAGTCTTTATCATAGTACTTAAATTTCTATCCCAATATTTTATTATTCCACCTTATAAGTAAAATAAAATACTAAACAATGATCACTAAAAACGTATATAATAGAATAAAAACATAACGATGCTATTTTTACAAATATGTTCCTATATTTAAATTTCTTACACTGCCAGTTCTAATTGATATTTTAAAAAAACAAAATAAAATATCAATCAACAGTCAAGCAAATATGAGTCATGTACGGCATGACACAAGAGGAAATCATATCACCAAAAGTATTATGGGTCTTTTACGGCCAATCCACCGTTTTTTTCTTACCTCTTTTAATAAATAGATAAATTACAGAATTAATATAAATCTAAATATATACATATGTATTTAGTGCCCTTTCTTTGCCATATGACATTATAAGTGGTTAGGCTGGGTCCGCTGAAGGTGGAGGTTACAGTATTGCCCCAGAAGCCGCTGGCCATACCCCCCGGCCAGAACAGGGGGGGCGCTACTGAGGGGATAAAAGGGAAGAGGTGTTAAGATGACTTCAGGCTGCAGAGCCCTCGGCGAGGATGTCGACCAAGAGGACAGTGCTTTGCCACCTCCCGGGTCTTGGTGCAGGGGCGACCACTCTGAGCAGTGGGTTAGCACATGCCTTCAGCCCATCAAAAAACTTGATGTGCAAACAGCCTATGAACTCCGGCACAGAGGGGAGCTGGTGCTCATCATGGATAGTACTGTTCCTGGCTCTTTGGTGTTCTTGGAAGTTCCTTGGACTATTCGCCGAAGGAAGGAATTCTGGAAACTCTGCAGTTTGCCTCTCTTGCCCTTCTGAAAGGATATGACTGTGACATCCGTCTTTGCAGGGTTCACTCTGATGCCGTCCCTCTTCAGTCCTGCTATGATGGTGGCAGAAGCATTTTCGGCATGTTCGAGGGCTACCTTAGAACTCATGCTGGAGGCGTAGATCCGAATATCGTCTGCATATGCTGCTACCACTGCCTCCGGGTGCTTGAGGGCGACTAATGGTGCCGTAAAAAGGACGAACAGTAGAGGTCCCAGCACAGAACCTTGAGGGACTCCGCTGGTGGTGGGCACCGGAGACGAGAAGTTCCCTCCTACTCGTTCGGCGAAAGAACCAACCTAGGCCGTTCAGCGACAGTCCTATATCAGTTTTGGAATATTTACTTAAAACGGGAAGATGAGGCTTAGGTTTTAAAAAAATTAGTTCAATCGAGCAACATTGAAAAAGTGGCTAGAGTCGTAAAATGGCATGAACATAAATAAATAGATAAATATAAACCAAAAAAAAAAAGAAAAATTATGTGACAATTTGTATAACTGATATATGAGCGAGACCGATTTAACACATATAGAATATTAGAAATGTACACCCATATTAATTATTTCAACGATATTGTAGAATATCAATTGAAAGAGGCGATTGATTTCAACTTAACGCACTTAGCAATTAATGAAATGATATATTAATTATTCACAGGGCTGATAATAAACGTCAACTGAACAAACTTAATAATTAATTAAATGTTCTAATAATAAAGAGAAAGACCAGTCGTGACATTTATTATTAACAGCTGAATAAAATTTGCATGACGTTATCATCTACACTGCAGGCTGCGCGGACTCGTGTCCTTATGACCCCTTGAACCTCACGCGTACAATGAAAATATAAACAGGACTTGTAAGTGTTAATCGTGTAAATTGTATTGGAATGGAAAATTTAATTATTCTAAATAGATTTAATTTTCGAATTGAAAAGTGAATTTTTTCACTAAAATATGAATTATTCCCTTAATATTTCGTAAAAAAACTAGTCTAATCTTATTATATATATGTGTTATAGGATATTTCCCGTCGTACCTTTTCTAATCTGAAGCGTTTAAATTATCTTCGTCACCTACTGCCTTTTGAAACCCGCAGGCTCCTGGTTACTTCCTTAATATTCCCCCACTTTGACTATTGCTGTGTGGTTTACGGGGGTGTCTTTGGGGATCTTGAAGCAAAATTAAAACGGTTAAATAATTACTTTATATGCTTTGTACGATTCATCTTTGGCGTCCCCAGGGACGCCTCTGTCATCCGATTTATGAAGAGTTGAAGTGGCTTTACCCCTCCTTCTGTTGTAAATATTTCCTTGCTTTCTTTCTCTATCAAGTTATCCGATCCCGCCGTCCATCGTACATTTCAGATATCCTTCAATTTAAGTCCTCAGTGCATTCTCGCAATACCTGCTCACGGCCTTCAGACTTCGTAACTGCCGATCGAACCGCAGCCCTTGGTAGATCTTACCTCATCAGTTCCTCTTCCCTATGGAATTCTATTCCCTCCTTTATTCGCAGTTCTAATACCCTTCCAATCTTCAAATCTCGTATCTTCGACTACCTTCTGTCCACCCGATTCCGGAAGAATAACAATTGAAAGTTTCAAAAATCTTTATATATTTTCTGTATTAGAATTTCGTTTATAATTGTAAATATGTATACTAGCAGAAATTATATCTTTTCATTTATTATTTTTTAGTTTAATTGGATTTGATTTTTTATCATTGCTTTTTTATTTTTATATACTACCAGAAGTCATGTTATGTTTTATGATACGACAAGTGGTTTTATTTTATTTGCTTTGTCATTATTTTATATATTCTGTTAATTATTGTTGTTTATTTGTATATTTTTAAATTCATTGTATTACTTTATTTTATGAAATCTTGTAATTTCATCTCTATTTTGTAATTTACTCTGTAATTATTCTAAAGGGATCAATCCCAGAATAAATAAAGATTATTATTATTATTAATATTTATATATATATTTTTCCGGACAACTACATTTTGAAAACTACATACAATTATTATACAAAATTTATGACAACCACCCATGATAAAGGAGCATACAAATTGGAGGCTGTCCCAGAAGTTATAAAAATTGGTGGGTTCTTTCAAGTATAAAAAAAAATAAATTATTGGAGAAGTTTGTCGGGGGTGGGTGCGGTCAGCAAAGACAACATAAATAAACAAAACCATATTTATTTATTTTATGCCGACGTTTCGACCTGAGTTTCAGGTCTTCATCAGGCGTTATGGCGTAGAAGGTAAGCCTGCAACTGACTGAAAAAAAAATTATTATAATAAAATTGCGTCTAAGTTTCTGTTTGTTCAATATTTACCTAGGCTATACTTTGACTAAAGGAAACGTAATGAAATCGTCAATAATGAATTATTTAGGGTGCATGCCTTGGGAAAATTTTGAATATTATATATTAAATATTAATTTAAAGTTAAATTAATATTTAATATATAATCTTTTTACTTTGTTGAGACTGAGGCTATTATTGTTTAAATAAAGTAAATTGTATCTAATTTAATTCTCAAAACATTCTTTATTTCTTTAAAAGTCCAACGTTTTGGCCTTTGGCCATCCTCAAGGACAGTTTTAAATACAAATTTTTACTCACATCAATAATTTAAAATTTTTGTGCAGGCTATTCTGCCCTGATCTCCTATTTCAGGCAAAAATTACCCTATTTTGTTACTCTTCGCATTAATAATAAAACTTTTAATTACAATCAATTTGACACTACTGTTCTTTGTTATCTCAATAATTGATTGTAATTAAAAGTTTTATTATTAATGCGAAGAGTGACAAAGTAGGGTAATTTTGCCTGAAGTAGGAGATCAGGGCAGAGTAACCTGCCAAAAGTTTTGAAATTATTGATGTGAGTGTTAATTTGTTTTTAAGATTGTCATTGAAGATGGCCGAATTGGCCGAAACGTTGAACTTTTAAAGAAATAAAAAGTGTTTTACTTAATAAAATAAAGAGACTTAAGTTGGATACAATTTATTTTTTTTTTAAACAAATATATTCAAATTAAAAGTTGATGCATATCCGTAAACTAAATTTATAAAAATATGAATTATAATGGAGATCTTTACATTCAATAGTTCTCGAGACAATGTTTTTTTTTTTTCTGAACAACGAGAGATCAATATTTTGTGGGTATCATGGGAACTGCTGCTCCTCAATCTAATAAATATTTATACCTCGTTAGTAGGATAAGTAATTTATATGATATTTGCCGAAATAGATTCATAAAATATAAATTTTTTGTCATTTAGGAAACAATGATGCTTTTTGAAAAACTGTGAATTTGTAACGTTTTACAAGAGCATTTTTTATTTCCCCTATGTTAGGCAGACTCGTCAATTTGGACAACTATACATAATTTTCATTAAAGTAATCAAAAATAGGGATCAAATAACTTCCTTTTTTTTATTATGGTGTTATGGTCATGATAAAACTCAAAGGGACAACAATATGTGATGTAATAAAGGAACAATAGTATAATATCCACTCGAAAACAAGGACAAAGTTGGAGAAGATAGAGCGATAAATGACGTAAACTGATTGAACGATAAAATGTTGTGACATGGCGTGACTTGACGAGCTTACAATGAACGTAGCGAGATAATTACCAGTTATTTCGAAGAGATATCTCGATCTCTAATCGATACTCGTTTAGGTACTTCCATCAGTCACCATTAGTATTGTCAGCATTTAACATAATAAAATATGGCATCAATAATAACAAACGTAGCTAATTTTGATTGGCCGCCTGTAATAAATGAAGTACTTATTTTTAAAAGTCAGTTTATATTTATCTTATTTCTGACTAACTTAGAAGAATTATGATCAAGTTTGTTGTGCTCATATAATTAATTTAGTTTTGAAAAATAATATAAAGCATAAATTTGCTAAGCATATGATACAGGAAGAAAGAGTCTGCTCAGTAGCTTTGGCACTCACTGTGCTCTAATCTTCCTGGCCAGGATTCGAGTAAGTGTGTATCATATTATAATTTATTCACTTAGATCGGCTATGGATAAATTTTGGGATCGGGAGACCCTGCCACAGATACTCTAATAGATTATTATAGGTGATCTCTGTTCAATTTGAATTTGAATTCCATCCGTTTGTGCCATACCTTGTCGAAAGCCTGAGTTACATTCAAGAAGACTACTGAGAAAATCTTCTTTTCTTGAAGACTGTTCTCAATCACTTGAGCAATTCTATGCACATGCAACGTTAGAGAGCTTCGTTCTAAACCCGAAATAGTGATCCGGAAGATCTCTCCTCCAGCAGTGGCTTTAATATTTTAAAAAATAGCCTTCCAAATAGTTTAGGCTTGAAATCATTACAACCTCCGTCACTTTCCATAGGATCGGCATATACTCCAGTCTAATGGAGGCCTTTATAATATGAAATATTATTTTAGAGCTTTGTCCGGTAGATATTTTATTATTTGCCAAAGTTACCAAGTCGTACCATGGTCTTTTTCCCAACTTAATTTGCTTTAAACTTCTCTTTCAATTCTTGAAGAGTTACATTTTTTATACATTTCTATTTAATTTTTTTTTTTTACTCTTAAAAATATTATCTTCAATTATTAGCTGCCTCAGCGGCTGTTAGGTTTTTTGCTAGTTGATAACTTTTGTTAAACTGGTGTATTCTTGGCAGATATAAAATTTATATTCATCATTTCCTGCTCGGAAAGTCCTAAAATACCAATTTTTATAACAACTGAAAAATAAAAAAAATATTTGTTCATAATCATCATCTTTCTAGATCCAATACCAATGTACACAAAATTTCGGTAAATAACAGTTGTGGGATGAGTGCCAGATTTTTTTCCTTATACAATGCAATATATAATATCGACATTCTAAGATCTAGTATCGAAGACAATTTATATTTCTATAATAGCGATATCCAGATTTCATAGTTTTCTTCTGTCCTGACTTTTCTGTCTGAAGCCGTTAGATACACTTGAGATAGCAAAATATACTTATTAGAGTACTATTCCGATTTCAATATTAGTCGCTGATTCAGTCTCTTTAGGTTTTTAGATTGTCGAATTCGCCGTCCTGGATATATTTTATCTCATTTAATTTTTTTCTAATATCCGTTTTAGATAGTCAAATTTTAAAATTGATATATAAATACATATGAAAATATGGACATGGTTTTTTTTTTCCAATATTGAAATAAATGTTTAAGTTGAGGTTCACCAGTACAACAAATGTGATAGTTCTTTTTATTTTCATAATATATAAATAGATATATTCATAATATATAATTTTTTTCTTTATCTCACATTGATAAACTGATAAGAGGACAGATCCTCTAATGAAGCAGGATCCGTGCGAAGGGTAGCTGGAGAGTCCTTCTCCTTCGAGACAGATTAAATCTTACTGTTTAAGCTTGAAATTAACTAATACCACTCAGAAAGGAGGACAACTTAAAGACAACAACGGAAACAGGGATGGGAGGAGGGATGGGAGGAGGAACGGGGAGGACTTAGGACACCGTCATTACTAGGCCTTGTTATTGGAGGAGGGGTTCCCTCTCCGCCAATTAAATCGGAGGAAATTACTTTCTGATTTTCCCGCTTCCAGAGAAAGGCACTAGTTTGACCTCCGCCGAAGCAGAGCAGAGCTTAAAGGAGGGGACTCGTTACTTTAAGTCGCCTGGAACCCACTCCAGGCTAACGAGTCGCTTAAATTTCGGATCGGGGAAAAATTCGAGAGAAATTAAACTTTTATTGTTTAAATAAAATAAATTGTATCCATTTAATTCTCTAACACTCTTTGTTAACTATAATATTTTAAATGTCCAACTTATTGATAATGCTGTAAGATAAATTGTAATTAATTGAAAAAAAGAAGATTATATATAATAATGATTATACCTGGGCAGAATAGTCTGCAAAACAATTTAATTGTATTCGTAGACAGAGGAATAACATGGAATCCACTTACTATACTTAAAAGACAAGAACTCAACCGATGATTTGCACAATTATATGGAATGCTAGGGAGAAACTCACAGCTTTCAGTAGACAACAAATTACTACTTTACAAAACAATAATAAAACCTATTTGGACTTATGGACTAGAACTTAGGGGATAGCTAAAAACTCTGAAATGGACCTAATGTCCCATTTGTATCAGACCTTATTTAATCCAAATTCACCGCATTTCAGGAGAAATTCATTCATCCTAATTCCCTAGTACAATCCCTATCCAGGATTATCCTTCCCTATAATCTTCCTCGAAGGTTGAAACGGCAGAAGTCAAGAGACCTATTGTAAATAATTATATTAGAGTTGCACTAACGGCCAGATTCTCAACTCAAGGCTATCACCCTCCTTCTTCCACCACTAGCTTCCAATGACGCGGTTGAGAGAGAAGCGCTGGAATCTTGGAACTCCTGCCCTTTCTTCCATAAGTGGGAGAAGAGCTCGATTCGGAGTTCCCCAGGGTGAATGTAAATATTGTAAATAGGAATGATTGTGTTCTGTTATTTTACTTCATTTTTTTTTAAATTTATTTATTTTGTTATTTGTACTATTTTTATGTACATTTTGTACAACTACAAAAATGAGTGCAACTAAGACTATAGCTAACTTACGAACTAAAATTATCATCCAGACAATACTCATTTATTAACAAACCACTAATATGTGAACAATGTGTCCATGGCAGTTTTAGTTATCAAGTATGCTCAAGTTTTATGATAAATCAATTATAAATACAATTATTTTGCAATATTTTTTCCATTTTCTGCATATCAGTTTACTGTATTTAAAGGTGCTATTTTTTCTGCACTATTTTGCATTTTCCAAATCATGCCGAATTTCCACATGCACAAGCTTGTTATTTGGATTGGCTGGAACAGGTTCGCCTGAATTTGTGATGCATCTACACTTTTGTGCTCAGTTATTATTTTACAACAACGAATATATAAATATTTATGGTTTCCATGTATCACTCTTCAAACATTCTAGGGATGCTAACAGGAAGTGTTTAAATTTCAATAGGAGTACATTTTGCTGAACCAGTCTAAAAGACTTATATAGATGAGTGACGAACGGAGGGGCGGTATTATCACAACTAGACATCAAACATGTGTATATTTGTATATCAAATACATTATTGTACATAAGGTGCTTCAATTCAATACACTGCACCTTAAATGTTTCCACGAGACCTAAATTCAAGTAACACGATACTATTCCTACTCAAAGTTGGGGAGTGATTGTGAATTCGAGGCACGTTTCGAGAGCTTTGGACTTAATACGCTGACTTAGCTGGAGTCAGGAAGTGCGAGCAGATTATCCCATTTGTGTTAGGTCAGTCAATTCGTGGAAGGCCTTTTAGTGATGCCAACTTCATAGCCTACATGGAGAATATTTCAGAAAGTTGTTTCAACATCTAGCCTGCTAATATCTAAATCTTGATCTAAATTCAAAATTGAAATTTAATCCATACTTAAACTAGCGTGACTTCAAATTAAAAGCTACATACTTTAGTAAATTATGTGTATTGCTGTACCTAATTAAAATGGTGCTAAGACTAATAAGATACTCTATTTTTAGTATTTAGTATATATATACACATTATGACAGAGGAACTATTATGAGAAATATATCCTAGTAATAATAGACTAAGCTAGAAGAACAAGCTCATAAAGGACTACACTCAATCATCCTAGCTCTTTTCATTAGTTCTATCTCCGGACCCGTCTTGCAGAAGTATAGTTGCTGTCACTTTAGAGCAACAGAATGTATGAAGAAGGGGGTTGTATTAAATTTTCCAAGCATACTGACGAAGAAATTGTTTAAAATGACAGAAATATTTTTCATTATAAGACCAATTACTGTCGGACAACCTCTATAGTTATTCCTATATTTGCACTCGACATCAATACAGCCAACAGCTGGATTCAAATTAGACACGACGATTTGCCATACTCAACCCAAGGGCTATTTTAAATGATTTGGAATTAGGAGAAGGGACTCCGAGACTAGAAGTTCTGTGTTGGTTTACCAATGCATACAAAAGGATTCCAAACTCAATTTGAAAATTATCATATTTCTTATTAAATCATCAAGATGTCATTTCCTGTTTCAGGAAATCGGATAGCAAGAGTGGCTAAACGAATGGTTCAACACAAGAGACAAATTAAGAATAGTGCAGCAGACAATGAAATGTCGAGCATGAAACTTGAATCTGCTACAGAGAGAAGAGGCCATCTCTGGGTAGGCCATACTCGACTCAGCCGCGGTTATGGCATGTAAAAAGAAGATCTACCAATCATACCTTTTCGATAAATGTATTGCTCACGAATCATAGCGATTATCTATAGATTTACAGTCAATATTCAAAGAAAATCCAACAGCAACATCAAAACTTTATCAATTCTTAACATCTATGATTATACATAGTCTAAATATAATTGCACTATTTATAGGTGGATATATAATTTAATATCATTGTTTATTAACTTTGTCACTTTGTAAGTCCAGCTTAAATGTCTCCAAGTGGTCGAAACACACACAAAAAAAAGTATATTATCACGTGCTGCTTATAAATTATCTACGAGAATATTGAGAAAGAAATGTAATGAAGAGAACCTCAATGAGAAATTTGAACGTCAGTTCAGGAAGACTTATAAAGTGCCATAGAAAGCAAAAAGCCAACTGTGAGCTGCTGTCTACTTCACACAAAGTAGAAGAGAGAAGTTAGTTATAACGGGCCCCAGGATTGACGGTGGTTGATTCACTCATGACCATCTGATAAAAAGGACAAATTTACCTCAGTGTCAACTCTCAAAAGTAGCTATCATAGCAATTAAAATTTTAAATGGAGGGTAGTAGTGAGAGTATGGGGGAGCTGGGACAGGGATTTGAGCAGCCAATCAGAAGCCAGCATTTTGATGACGTCACACATGGCGGGAGATTTGAATTCAAATATTCGGCTCGACCCGCCCTTAACCACCCACGTGGTCTGTCACGTGGTTTATCACGTGTTCATTAGGCAGCCAATGGGAGGCCAGTATTTGGTCACGTGACCCCCTGGCGGGA
>NW_027116322.1:0-825 GCF_000696795.3 Halyomorpha halys
CAATACATATATTTACATGATATAACAACCTTTTGCGGTCAATAATCGTCTATACTCTAAATATAATATATTATAACTATTTTTTCCCTATTTAATAAATTTTATTCCATTTGACAATTTTATTCCATTTATTTTACAAATTTATTCTTCCTATTTGACTAATGTTTATTTCTAAGCCAGTTAGTTTTTCTTTGAAGCTTCCTTCAAAAAGACTTCCTCTCTTTCGGGGGGCTTTCAAGATGAGGAGGCCCCTCACCTCCGGACTTAAAATAGCTCCTTTTTTAGAATGGATAGCTCATATATGATATTAAACATAACAGGTAACCTTAAAATAACAAAGGTAGTAAAAGGTAAGACACAACACGAATTTACTTTTCTTTTTCACAGTAATGCACTTACTAGGCTTCAACATGTTCAATTACCAATATACCCAAGTACTATCAAATATATATATCATATATATATATATATTAGTATTTAGAGGAATTAAATCTGCTTAAAAAGTACACTAATATTATTTTATACATTTGTTTAAATTATTTAAGTTCCAATAATGCAAACTGTAACAATGAAATGAAACTGAAACAAAAGGATGAAAGACGAAATAAGGTGCGGTTTTTGTCTTTATCGAGTCGTAATAAAATGGTTGAGAACATCCTGTAAAGATGAATCAACATTATAATTAAATTTATTTATAAAATCATGATTAGGAAGAATTCATTTATATAAAATTCCATAAATTAAAAATTAATTAAGTTTAGAATTACTAAACATTATTATGAGAAAATTAATGATGAGGAGAAGGTGTGGATTGAGTGACACCTA
>NW_027116322.1:875-2577 GCF_000696795.3 Halyomorpha halys
ATATTTCTAGAAGATATTACTAACCTCGTAAAAGATGATAACACCATAAGGTACGGAACCCGACTGATTGAGCTCTAGCTTCCGTTGTAGAGAATGATATCTAATCTATAATTACCTATCCCACTTCCTCATCAAGTCATCACTGCCGCGGATTACTAAATAATTATGTAAAGCAGGTGAAAGAGAAATCAGAATCCTTAACGCTCTGTCTGCCATTCTTTATTCTATTTCGATGGGCCACACTGTTGGACGAAGAGTTTTTGCCTAAGCTAATTTCTGTTTTTCATATTTTTACCTAGAAGCCTCCTAGTACAAGAGGAGAAAAAAGGCAGTTATCTCACCCCAATTTTTGATTACTTTAATGAAAACTATGTATAATTAATAGTCAAAATTCATGAGTCTGCCAAGTATAGGTAGGGGGAATAAAAATGGCGGCTGTTTCAAAGCGATAAAAAAAACTAATTTTTCATTCGGACCACAATATGATATAAAGTAGGAACAACACAAGAAAAGCTAAGAGAACGTCATTTAAAGAAGAGTAAATTTGCTAAAATATGAGCCCTAATAGAGTTATTTACGTCCAATAGTTCTCGAGATATAGGTTTTTAAAAAGCAACATTTCATAAAAATGTTGTATAGGACGTACTGAAAGATCAGTAGTGAATTAATTTTGAAAAATTTATATCTCAAAAACCATTTGACGTAGATATGTCTATTAGCACTCAAATTAAAGCTAGTTTAATGGGCTATAAAGTAGTTTATGATGTTTATCTTCGTAGGAGTAATAGTTTACATGAAATTCACTTAAAAAAATTGATTTATAGTTGTTCAGACAAATTTTCATTTGCCAAACTTATATTGATATGTGAATATCTTAAAAAGTACTATCTCTACGAAGATAAGTGTCATAAAGTACTTTATAGTAAGTTATATTTCCCTTATTCTGAGCGTTGGCAGACATATGTGCGTCTTATGGATCTAGAGATATATTTTTTCAAAAATCCAACATTTTATACGATCAACTAGAGATTAACATTTTGTGAGTTTATTTTGTCAAATATCATAAAAACTACTCCTACACAGATAAACATAATTAACTATTTTGTAGTTTATTTAATTTAATTAGCTTTAATTTGAGCGCTGGCAGATGTCTG
The DNA here is from genome assembly GCF_000696795.3 of Halyomorpha halys. Taxonomy (NCBI): domain Eukaryota; kingdom Metazoa; phylum Arthropoda; class Insecta; order Hemiptera; family Pentatomidae; genus Halyomorpha; species Halyomorpha halys. The sequence continues at coordinate 2,030 of NW_027116322.1, forward strand.
TACGTCCAATGGTTTCTGAAATGAAGTTTTTCATAAATCAAACTTGTTGTCCGAACAGCTATAAAACAATTTATTTTAGCAAATATCATGAAAACTACTATTCCTACGAAGGTAAAGGTCATAAACTTCTTTAAAGTCCATTAAACTAGCTTTAATGTGAGTGCTAATAGACATCTGTACGTCACATACTTCCTGAGATATAGATTAAATTACCTAACTACTAATCTTTCAGTCGATTTTTAAGAAAGTTTGCTTTTTAAAAAACTATATCTCGAGAACTATTGGACGTAAATAGCTCTTTTAGGGCTGATATTTCAGAAAATTTACTCTTCTTTAAATAATGTTCTCTTAGATTTTCTAATGTAGTTGGTAGTTTTAAGATATAGAGCTCCGAATGAAAAATTAATGTTTTTTTAAGGTTTTGAAACAGCCGCCATTTTTTATTCCCCCTAACTATACTTGGCAGACTCATCAGTTTTGACTAGTAATTATACCTAGTTTTCATTAAAGTAATCCAAAATTGGGGTGAGATAACTGCCTTTTTTTCT
>NW_027116322.1:4256-5247 GCF_000696795.3 Halyomorpha halys
ATCCAATAAGAGGAGGCAGCTGATTGGACAATTTAAGAGGAGATAAATCTCCCCACAGCCAATGGCTGTCTAGTTCTCAATTTGGCCGCCATTTCCATCACTTCCTCATTATCATTAGCTATTTGGGCTATTTTTATGGGTTAATTATCGAATGAATAAAAAACTCGATGTTATTACAAAAGAACACTTATTTTAGAGATCCAATGTATTTCATAAAATTCATTTATCACAAATATGACATTGCTTTGATCGCCACTAGTTCGTCTGTTGTTTTACTAGTATTGTTCTTCATTCAGATATTTTTACATAGCAAATGCCATTCTATTCACTACACATCTGATTTATATCAGTCCAGTTCTTTTTGAATATTATCTGATTGAAATGATGTGTTTCCAAAACCGTGTCGCCATGGGAAGGTTTGAAATTCCAGAATTCTGCGGTGCAAATAGAAAAAGTTATAAAAAAATTAAATATTTTTGGGGTATTATTCAGAAAGCATACATTTTTTTTTTTACAATTGTAATGAACCAATCAATTTGCCTCTTCCTGAATAATAATAAAAAATATTATTAGTTCCACTAAATGATTTTATATTGACCAAAAAGTTTATAGTGACCAGGCTTCAAGTAAAGTAGATCAACAAATTATTTTTTAGGAAAAAGGAAATTATGTTCGTTTTAGCGTCGTATGAAACCTTTAAATAGCATTTTTTAAAGAAGTGAGAAATACTTTAGTTATCCATGCTACTAAAATGCATTTGGTTGCTACAATACACTACATAGCAATCAATCCATGATCTATATATACAATACATATATTTACATGATATAACAACCTTTTGCGGTCAATAATCGTCTATACTCTAAATATAATATATTATAACTATTTTTTCCCTATTTAACCATTTTAATTCCATTTGACAATGGTAATGACAATTTTATTCCATTTATTTTACAAATTTATTCTTCCTATTTGACTGTCTCACACCTCC
>NW_027116322.1:6052-7625 GCF_000696795.3 Halyomorpha halys
ATTTATCACAAATATGACATTGCTTTGATCGCCACTAGTTCGTCTGTTGTTTTACCTGCATTGTTCTTCATTCAGATGTTTTTACAGAGCGAATATGCCATTCTATTCACTACACGTCCGATTTATATCAGTCCTCTCCTTTTGTGATATTATCTGATTGAAATGCTGTTTTTCCAAAACATTGCGTGTCTCTATGGTAAGGTTTGAAACCCCTGATTCTTCGGTGGTTATGAAGTTAATAGAAAAAGTTATGAACAAAATTAAATATATTTTTTTTTTTTTTTACAACTGTAATGAACCAATTTGCTGATTTTACTAAATGATTTTATATTGACCAAAAAGTTATACAAATGTAAAGAGGCTTCAAGTAAAGTAGGTCAACAAATTATGTTTTAGGAAAAAGAAATTATAATCGTTTTTAGTGTCGTATGAAACCTTTAAATAGCATTTTTCAAAGAAATGAGAAATAATTTATTTATCCATGCTGCTAAAATGCATTTTGCTGCTACAATACACAACAGAGCAATCAATCCATGATCGGACATATATACAATACGTATATTTACATGATATAACAACATTTTGATATCAATGGAGAGGGAGAGGTATGAGAGAGTCAAATAGGGAGAATATCATTGTAAAATAAATGAAATAAAATTTTAAATATATTATTTAAATTTCTTGAGACAGGTAATTATTTATTAAATAAATCAAAAATTGTATCCTTATTGAGACAAAAATGCAATTTAAATTAATTTTAAAACAAGGCTGAACTGTGTGAGTGGGAGGTTATAAATGGTTTGTGTATATGGTAGATAATTTTAAAATAAGAAGAATTAGATATTTATGATTTTAAATAAAAAAAATAGGTAACTAAACTTAAGCTGAGGTAAGCTTAATTATAATAAATATGACTCTCTAATAATTGACTTATTAATAGGTTTTTAACTTATAATAAGTGGCCTGGGCAGAATAGCCTGCAAAACAAATTTTAATGTGAGGAAGAATTTATAATTGAAGGTATGTTATATTATTAGTGATAATGTTGTTGTTATAACTGTTAAGAATGAATATATAATATAAGCTGTTAAATATTTAGATGTCCTTGAGGATGGCCGAAATGGCCGAAACGTTGGACTGTTGAAATAAATAGTGTTGAGACTAATAAGGATACAATTATTGATTTATTTAATGAAATAAAATTGTCAAATGAAATTAAAATGGTTAAATGGGGAAAAAATAGTTATAATATATTGTATTTAGAGTATAGACGGTTATTGATCGCAAAAGGTTGTTATATCATGTGAATATATATAAATATGCTATGTTTTAAAGTGTCACATTTGACAAAAACAGTTTTTTTGGTTGCTACAATACACAGTATAGCAATCAATCCATGATCGGACATGTATACAATACATATATTGACAAGATATAACAATCTTTTGCGATCTTTAATCGTCTATACTCTAAAAACAATATATTATAACTATTTTTTCCCCATTTAATCATTTTAATTCCATTTGACAATGGTAATGACAATTTTATTCCATTTATTTTACAAATTTATTCT
>NW_027116322.1:10570-10906 GCF_000696795.3 Halyomorpha halys
ATGGTTTTGTTTATTTATGTTGTTCTTTGCTGACCGCACCCCCCGACAAACTTCTCCAATCATTAATCTACGGTCAACTATCTACACCTCGATATTATATTAGATTATCTAGTGTTGTTGGTAGTTTTAAAGATATAGAGCTCCGAAAGAAACGTTTTGAAACAACCACCATTTTTTTATTCTCCCTAACTATGATTGGCAGACTTATTATAAATAGTTTTCATTTGAGTAATCCAAAATTAGGGTGAAATGACAAATGGTGAGATGACTAATTGAAAAAATGGGTATCGATTTGAGGTTTACTAAACTTTTTACTCAAAATTTGGAAATATGGTT
>NW_027116323.1:0-4146 GCF_000696795.3 Halyomorpha halys
AAACACAAATAAGTATGATTAACTTATTTTAATGTGCCGACGTTTCGGCTAGAGTTTCTTTATTTTTTTTTATTTTTCTATACTTACTGTGGTTGTTATCTTGTTTTGTTTTTAGCCATGAAGAAGGCTAGAAACTCTAGCCGAAACGTCGGCACATTAAAATAAGTTAATCATACTTATTTGTGTTTCATTGACCGCACCCCCAACCATCTTCTCCTCATTTTTTTTTTCTTTTTTTAAATGATTTCGAGTAATATTGAAAGATTGTCACATCTCTATTTATGTTTCAACAATAATCTATTTTTCATTTCAGTTTCAGCCCTGATCTCAAACCAAACTTTAATGATCTCATTTCATCCATTTGTTTAAGAATATTTATCATTCCTCAGATAAAATTCTTATCATTCATTGTAATCTGATTGCGGAAATATTCTAGATATGTTACTTACAGACATGTATATGTCTCTAAGTATGTTTTAAAAGCCATCTAAATCCGTAAGCAAATAAGCAGAATTCGTAGAGGACAGTAATGGGCTCTGGGTTTATAGTCATTTATAAAGTACATTATGCGGGCCTGGACGGTATATTCACACAGACCATTTCAGTTTCCTGTATTACTAACTTCAACAGTTTATCACTTGGAGAACACGGCCAGAACATAAGATTTAATTATTTACTAAACAGGATCTGTTTTTTCTTTCCATCCCGCATGCAAAAGAACTCACTGTGAAAGCTGTGAACTCATGAACTATGAAAGCTGCGGCTTTAATTATAAAGAAAGGTCTTACAATATCAAGTTGACATTTACTGATATGAATCGTATTCAACGCATTCCTTTGAATTCCTAGTATACCATTAATATATCCTTGAAAGATTATTTTTAAATAGATTCTAATAAATTGTGGGTGGTATTATGATCATTATCCTTATAACGGATCATTATGAATGGATAAATCATTTTGGAAGATAAAAGGTAATGGCATATTATTCAGTTTTGATCAAAGCGTTTCTTGGAAAATGGTATCGGGGGGAGGGGAGGGATCGTTTATTTGTATTGAACGGTTGATAATAGACTAAGCGTCTTTAGATTATATATTTTTTAATGGCTCAGAGCACTTCGGTGAGTTGCTGAACCGTATGATATTGTCCTTGAAAGGCGTAGCTGTTCGGAAAGCGATTTTCTTATTTGTTGCCTTTTTTATGCGAAAATCGATATTGCAAGGTGGCGAAGTAGAGAAGTGTTCTATGGAAAATGAGAACTAAAAAGCTTTGATAATCATGTAACTTTAGATGACGAAATTTCAGAAAAGAATAAAATTGCCTCATAGACAAAGGGAATATTAATACCAGAAAATGTAAAATTAAATATAGAGTATTAGATGATATTCTAAAGCAAGTTTCTTTTACCTCACCATCTTAATAAATAATGAATAAACAACTTCCAAGAAAAGAATCAAGAAACAAAATGTACATACAATGTAATAAATTAAATGTAAGTAAAAATAAAATAAATACTTGTGACAATCAAATACATTTATTTGAAGATAAAATAAATACATGTGACAATTTTTAATATTAGTATATACTTGGAACGTTTATTTCATCTTGTTTTAGTTACCCCATTTGCGCGAAATTACACAAGAACTAAACTACTCTGATTAAGAACCTCAATTTTTATCCATACTTTTGAAGTTATAGACGAGCTAGCATATTTGGAAGATAGCTAGCTATATTTAATGATATTTTTATTCTATTATTTTGTTACGAGGACTTCAAACCTCAATTTTAAACTTTTAAAAATTATCTAAATTTAAGTTGCTATGCATAAAGGAATATTTAATATTCAATTCTCCCGTTGAACAAATATTAGGTTTGACGTTTCTGAATTCTATAATATTGCAATCTAAAATTTCTTCCTTTTAAATAAATTAAATTAGGAACAAAATAACTGCTTATACCAAAATCATTATTTATTATTATTATATCTTTTTTTTTATAAATATAATTAAGGATAAAAACTATCACCGTGAGCCCCAACTTGTGATTTTCTAAAACAGATGGGTGGTTTTAACAACTTCTTGTCTTTATATTTCGATAGAAATAATTGAGCTAGTATTATAGATCATTTAATTAAATATTAAATGTTAGTTTCATTGTATCATCTGTTTGTTTTTTCACATATCTCAAACAAATTTCTGTATTTAACCTATGACTTCATAGTTCAAACTGAAAAAAATGAAAGAAAATATAGTTTCGTGCAGAAAATTCTGAGAATTCAAAAATTCCAAAAATAGGACGTCTTTATCGCAGGCGAAGGAAATAACCAATACTGGCAATAGATTGTCGACCTGTTTGCAACTGGAGACATGATAACAACGCTGAGGGATGAATTGGGTAATTTTTTGCCTGTGAATTCAAACAACTACCCATTAGTAGTATTCCAAAGCCAATTTTATATTAGAAGTACTCGAGACAATCTTCTAAAACGTTTAATTTAAACATGTTACTTATCCATCAGGATCTCAATGTTCCATATGTTGCCGATTTGACCACAACCAGACACCAATCCTTCCATGATAAATTTCCTAACCACCCAAACCCTGTTGTTTCGAACCTGGCTTCACTTAATTAATCAGTTAATCCTCCTAGGCATCAGGAAAGAAAATGGTCTCGAGATCATCTCTAAAAATTTTATCGGAGTTCTGTCAATGGGTATATTCTCCACATGCCTGTACCTTGTCATTGTATAACTGATATCTAATTTACTTGTATATATTTATAATACAGTTTTAAGCATCATTAAATCAATTAAAAAAACAAAATGTTCACACTCTCGCATAAGCAAGTAGAAAATTATTTCACTCTGTCTAGATCAGGATGTGCTAAAGACCATAGCATCCTGAACTCCTTAAAGTAACTCAGAGGGCGGAAGGTTATGTCAACTATTTTCTCATCAGCAGCTCAGAAGGCAGGCAGTTGCTATACAGACTGCTGAAATAGGCCAAGGCCTTGCAGTTTACATAATCTATCGTCTTTATTCTCGTAATCAATTATTCCCCTATTATATTGTATCCAGCTTTGAATAAATTAAATTACACTAGAAATTAGTGAATAAACAGCACATTAAATTGTTTATTACTTGTTTACTCCTGCGAGAACTCTTACATTAGATATGTTCACTTCTTATCATTGATTCATTCGAAATATAAGCAATATCGTACTCATCCCTATGAACAATATGACATTATCACGAAAGTTTATTCAACACATACAGGAGGTAAAACTGCATACTTTACATGACTATGTTTAAGTAACATTTTTGTGTAATAAGTGGTTATGTTTTCCCATTGGTCACTATCATTTAAGATAAAATTCAGTGATCTGTAAACTTATATTAATCCAGAATTGTACACTCTGAGCTAGACCGTACATGAACGGATGTTTTAGGCTCAGGTACGAATGTTTGGTAGGAACACACGGGTTTTAATGATTTAAGACAAGAAATTTAGAAACCAGTTGAGCCGTTTGTTAAAAAAAAAAAAGAAGACAAGTCACATATTCAGAAACGTGCAGACTAATCATATTTAGTACAGTATTTTTTCAATATTTTGAGTTTAAATTGTTCAAAGCATTCTTGAAATATCACTATGTAATTTGAGCAATAAGACCTATGAATTGTTTATGTTTAGGACAAAATATAATATAATTTAATATAAGCACAGACGGACAGACTCAACAAATTTGATACAATAATTTTCAAGATTTTGAGCTCGACTTTTTTCAAAACATTCACGGTATCTTGTAATAATTTGAGCCATAAAAAAAAAAATATACATATTGGCTGCGCCGTTCGCTCAATCACCATGTAATTGTAAACAGACACATTACAATAAATAACTAGAAACTTAATTTACCTTATTCGTGATTAGTCGGGTAAAATTACAAGTCGAGGAAACATGTGAAAATTTATTTTCACAATATTAATTGATGATTGTACCGCAGTAAAGAACTTATGAATAACTTTAGTTTAAGTTCCTGTAATAATTTAATAATCGAAATTAAGATTCGTCACTTCTCCATAAAATTCCCTTTCTTTTGATAAATCCAAAGTCAAAATCCATAGAGCAGGAAAAGGGATTATTGCTA
>NW_027116324.1:0-528 GCF_000696795.3 Halyomorpha halys
ACAATCACAAGCTATTCAACATATATGTAAATTCAATAGTTTATCGTATATCTTATGAGCAGAAATTCTACAAGTTAAAATAAATCATTACGCAAGTGTGCTATCATAAAATAGATTTTATATTTATCTTTTATTACAGCATCTTTCAAAATAAACCAATGTACAACAGATTTATTCCGGTTTGGTGTCAAGTATTTGTGATTACAATTACAATAACTTTTAGTTGTATTGTAATTACTAGGTATTGCAGGGAAACAGTAACAATTGTATTTCTGAAATTCAAGATTACATTTTTGTAATTACTTTTTGCCCATATATTCCCTCCAAGCACTACATCATGGAGCTCAATCACAACAGACTAATTTAGGACGTGATATTTTATGGGCCATATGTTAAAGGGCAGGCTACTTCACATTCTGTAAATGTCATATCCCTTCTCATAGGCTATTAGCCTCAAGTCATCGAAATGTTACTCAAGTAGAACAGTAATATGCCATTATTTTGATTAAAAAAAGTAGAACTTAAAAG
>NW_027116324.1:2752-4262 GCF_000696795.3 Halyomorpha halys
ACACATTTTAATGATATTTCTTGGCTTTCTAAAACAATAAAAACCATATACAAATATTTTCCCGAAATATACTTTTTCGATAAAATACGACTACTAAGTTCTTTGTATATTTGTAAACCAGTTTGGTGATACGAAAGAAAAAAGAGAGGCAACAATGAAACCCTTATTTCGTGGAAGTATCCAGTGTTTTCTAATCCTGGTAAACCTGGAAAACTATCGCAGCGGTAAAATACATAGGGAAAATTAAAAAAAAATTATGATTTATTATACAAGAGTTTCCTAATTTAATGATTTGTTTATCACTTCATTAAATAATAAAATATTTCAGAATCAGTATAACAACTCTTAAAAAACTTTTGTCAAGTACATATGAAAATTTAATTTCCTCTAAGAATCCCTCATCATACTTTAAATATGCTGATAATAATGACGAACTCTTATGAAGAATAATTTTCACGGGAATTCCCTAACAACTTTGTTTTTTACGGTTGGTTGAAACTATGTACCCTTTTGACGTGAAAGGTCAATAACTGTAAATAATAACGCGGTTTTTCGTTATTTATGCCATCGGATCTGAAAAAAAAACACTGTTATAAAATCTTCTTAAAAATGGATTTTCTAGACTAGGTGTAGCTAATAAGTCGATCGCGAGCCCATTTTTGGTCGATCAATAGTAAATCTGTCTTTAGCTGAAGCTACTTTGAATTAATAAATACCGTTAATCCGTGTTTTTTAATTCCTCTGGACGTAAGTGTTTGGAGACACTTTTTACATAAAAGTTGGCCACCCTTATTCTAGGTGATTCTTCATAAAAAAAATATCTTTCTGTTACCCGCTTTATAAACCCGTTTTAAATGGTTTAAAAACACAAACTTATACAGTTTTTTATTATTGATTCCTAATAACAAAAATTATGTCCCTTAAAAAAAACTCAAAATACCAATTTATGAATTTTTTTGAATCTAAAATAATATTGTAATTACCACAATATACTACGCTGTGAAAGATTTCGATTAGTAAATGAGAATTTACCCAAAGCAAATCTTAATTCTATCAAATAATAATGAATGGTAAATTTAATAACTTTTGTATTTTTAGAAATTATTCAGGAATTTTTAAATTCTTCTTTGGTATTAGTGAAAATGGAAAAAAAAAAAAATCAGAAATGCTTGGAAATCATAATCAATCGATAAAGCAAAAATAATTGGGGAGCTCTAGGATGGCAAGAGGAGTAGGGATACCTTTCACCAACCACAATTCTTTTGGCATTTAATTTTTATACCGTATTTTTCACTTTACAATCATCCTATGGTACCCAAAATCAATGTTTTTATATAGGAGTGTTTAATTGGCTATAACATATTTTATTGTGTTTTAATTCACTAATATTAATAGAGATTTTTTTCTTAAAAGCCAAAATAATTACAAAAGAAATTAAAAAATCAGTAAGAGTGAATTCAGTAGGGTTCTAGAAGACCTTTTGTTATTATTTTTGTATATATTTTTAATA
>NW_027116324.1:9613-10043 GCF_000696795.3 Halyomorpha halys
TAAACAGATTATCGTTAATTTATGATTTACATTCAATTTAGTCCGAAACAAATTAGTCGTAATAATAATACATTCATTATTTGTCATGCCAGAACCTACACCGGAGGGATAAATATATACATTTTAACTATTCCCCGTTAAAATACAATAATGATACATGTAAATGTACAGAATGTGGTAAATGAGCTAGAGGCAATATATTTTATAAATAGACTATTGCGCAGTAGATATGTATTTTTTAACTAAAAAATTTTATGGCTTTCTAAAAAAATAAAAACCATATACAAATATTTTCCCGAAATATACTTTTTCGATAAAATACGACTACTAAGTTATTTGTATATTTGTAAACCAGTTTGGTGATACGAAAGAAAAAAGAGAGGCAACAATGAAACCCTTATTTCGTGGAAGTATCCAGTGTTTTCTAATC
>NW_027116324.1:10093-10617 GCF_000696795.3 Halyomorpha halys
TAATTTTAACAAAGTTTGTTGATTTCTTTTTTATTTATATTTGTTACTTAAGTTTCTTTCTTAAATTTTCCCATATCTCTATCACTATTCTATCCACTATTCTGTTAAAGGCACATTGGGTTGAAACCAAAATATGAAAGGGAAAAAGAAGGGAAGAAAAAGAAAAAAAAGAGAAAAAGGGGAAAAAGGGGAAAAGATGGAAAAGGAGGAAAAAAAATCATGAAAAAGAGAAAGGGGGAAAAAAGGCAGAAAAAAATAAAAGAACGAAAGAGATGAAAAAAAAAGTCATGTTCTAATGTTGTAAACTTCTAATGTATGTAATTATTATTGTATTCTTATATAGGCCTATTTATTGTTAGCTTAAAAATATCGTTTGATTAGACTAAAATAAGTATGTTGTGTTACTAGCAACCGAATGAAGTTGGGCAGCGCAACTTTATATTTATATTTTAATAAAGTTTTCCCCTTGTAAATTAATGATTCCTTCTATAAATGAGAAGTAAAGTAAATTTGATCAGAAAGCG
>NW_027116324.1:11969-13050 GCF_000696795.3 Halyomorpha halys
CATTGCAGTCTAATAGTGAATTTGTTTAGCGGGTCACTGGAGAGGATCTGAGAGGGTGAATTCGGGAGAGTGAATTTGTCAATCAGGTGGAATAAAAAATGTGTAATTGTGAAATGCAGGAAACAAGAAAGGGAAAGAAAAAAGGAATGAATTGAAATATTTGTATTTAGTGTATAGACTGGAATTGATTGTAAAAGGAAACTGTAGGTAAAAAAACTGTTTTCTTTATATTTTATTATATCATGTAATTCGATCAAGGATTGATTAGTATGCTGCGTGATGTAGCAACCCGGTGTATTTGGGCAACATGGGTGAATAAAGTATTTCTCTCCCTCCACAGGTGCGTTTGGGGTGACATAAGGGGAATATTCAGTAAAAATATAATATTCAGTCACCAGTTTCTTGGTGATTTCCATAAAACCCTTCTTTACCCACTATAAAGCTGTCTCTAATAATATTCAGTCACCAGTTTCTTGGTGATTTCCATAAAACCCTTCTTTACCCACTATAAAGCTGTCTCTGCTCTCATTGAACTACTGTAGATGGTTATATCGTCGGCTTAAACTGCTAAAGTAGCCCTGTTATTCTGCAACAGATTCAGCTGTTTCTACCGAGAAAATTACTGGAGTTAGGAGAGATCCCTGAGGTACTCCATAGATGAGCGACACCTCTCCGGTAACGCTCTGCTTATTCAAAAATGGAGTCATGTCTACTAAACTAATGTTGGCTGAGAAGTCTGACTCCATCTTGTCGACGTATTAATTTAAAAGGATTTTTTTTGTCTTTATCTTACGTTTTAATTTATGATATTGTAAATAAATTCCGAAGTTCTAATTTGTTTACTTTTTTTAAGTATTATAGACGGAACTGTATTACTCCTTGTACTTTATTATATATCCTGTTATTCTAACTACATTGTATGGAAATACTGTTGTAACTTATTTCATGAAAACGAGATTTCGCTCTCCAAAATAATGAAATTGTAGTTCAATGAAACAATTTTTTTTTTTTAATTTTATATGATCTACTAAAAATCATGTGGGAAATAGTCGATAATGATGGATATAATAAGAATGGAAGA
>NW_027116324.1:17311-17863 GCF_000696795.3 Halyomorpha halys
CAACATTCCTAATAAAGTGATTTTCATTCCCTCTAATCTTATGGGACACCCTATCAAAACATATACATTTTTAAAATTATTTTGTCCATTTAACATTACCAAGAATATCATAGCAAAAAATATTTAAAATATGACCAGTTTAAAAAAAAATCTTTGTATTACTCTGTAAACGTTTTAAAGTGTTTTTAATTTTATCATTAATAAAATGGAAATAGATAAAATTAGGGCAATTGTATTGGAGTGTAATTTTCATAAACACTTTAAACAAGAAAAAAATACAAAATTTAAGTAGAAAAAGGTCAGATATGACATCAGAAGTTTTCCAAAATACAAAAACTATTATAAATGGAAAAATATTTTTTTTATTAATGACCAGTATTAGAAGTAGGTTTATAGATAGTCTAGCAACAAAACTGTATTATCATTATTAGTATGGGACTAAGTAATATTTTCTAACTTTTGCGTGAGTTGGATTTGATCATAAAATTTTGGTTATAATGCACTAACGAACTCCAAGAAGTTTTGGTTTGTATTGATAATATTAAATTATAA
>NW_027116325.1:0-408 GCF_000696795.3 Halyomorpha halys
GTCTTTCCCTATATTTGCTTGCGAGAATCATTCGATTGATACGAGGAAATATATTTTTATAGAACTACCTGGTGGGGTTCGCCTGATATTGTTTTCTATCTGATCTAATTTAATCATTTCATAATAATTGGTTTAAGGCAACTTAGTGTCTGCCGGCTGACCTGTTGTAATGGCTAATTTAGTCATTTTATCAACTGCCTCGTGACCCGTAATCCACTTAAATATTGCTTCTTGAAGAAGTTTGTCGGGGGGTGCGGTCAGCAAAGAACAACATAAATAAACAAAACCATATTTACTTATTTTATGCCGACGTTTTCGACCCGAGTTTCAGGTCTTCATCAGGGCTATAGAACAGAAGAGATAACAACATTTAGAGTAACATACAATTGAAAAGGAATAGTATACAAA
>NW_027116325.1:3944-5044 GCF_000696795.3 Halyomorpha halys
ATTAATTAAAACTAAATAATACATCAAAATTAATAAATTTTACATTCTGTACAGCGAAAATGGCTTTAGAATAAAAGTGTGAATATTACTTTGCTCTTTATGAGGAAAAGATAAAATGCTACAAACCACAAGTTTAATAATATCTCATCTTTACAATATTTAAGATGGTTTCTGTTTTCTTTGGATTCCTTGTCTTCTTTTTCTCCTTATTTGTCTATTGATTTCTTTTTTTTCAACATGGTAATTGACACACTAAAAAAAAAAAAATAATAATAAATAAATATAATACATTTGTTAGTATGCATAAATTAAAAAAAAATTCTATCACATTATTTAAATAATGTAATGGCAAATAATTTGTATATAAACAAAATATTTCATAATAGAAATAGATATAATTGACCAATATATAAGTATATAACAAATATACAAGTACATGAGTATGGGATAAATATAATACAATAAATAAATCAGAGTTGGGGAACTATAAAACTTATAGCTAAAATTGCCATGGATACAATATTTATTTATCAATGGTTCATTCATAAATAAGGGTCGTATCCATGGTAATTTTAGCGATAGCTAATTTTTGCCCATCTCTGAAATAAATTATGAAATGGCAAAGATAACAGGTCTTTATGATGCAGAAATGCAGGCTATCTGCTTTGCGATGGAAGCCACTATTGAATGCAATGACAACACAGTGACTCCCAAGCCGTAATACAAAAACTAACAACACCAGGTGCCGCAGAGTCACCCACGGAAGAAAAGTGCAGAAACATGGCTGCTATCATGAAGAAAAGAGGAAGGGCTATAGCTCTGCAGTGGATACCAGGCCTTGTTGGCATAGATGGTAATGAGCAAGCTGACAAGTTGGCTAAGCTCGGTTGTACAGTGAACCAACCTGTTATACCACTTTACTACAGAACAGTGAAATCACTTATAAGCTCTTATTGTAAGGACAGAACAAGCACTGGACACAAAGTTCAAGCGGAAGGAAAGAACTGGGAGAGCCTACTGGATAAGGATAAACGAATCCCCGGCAATCTTAGCAGAGCTGAGAGAGTGGCCTGTTTTCGGCTAGTAACAGGACATGATTT
>NW_027116325.1:6164-8031 GCF_000696795.3 Halyomorpha halys
ACTTATAGGCTCCATTCAGTTATTACTTATTTGTTGAGCAGTGCATCAAATCTTACTTGAAAATGACGACCAGTTTACTAAAAAAAGAGTAACAGCCTTTTTGATGTAGCATCCACATATTGTCTGAGGGATGTGTAGCAAAGGGCAATATATGGAATCGTTTTTTTTTCATACAATAAAAATATTTTTTCTATACGAAAATTTCAGTTTCATATTTACAAGCTTGCAGATAGACAGAAGTAACTATATTCTAGTTGGTATAATAGAATGTTAGATGTGTGATATAGATTCATCAAGAAAAATCAACAGAGTTTTAGTCAAACAAAGGATTAATCTGAAGAATCAGGCAGCCTCCTTTTCAACATGCTATGTTGAACAATACTGAACAACATTCTGTTTAACATTGCTTGAACAGGTTCTGTCCTCCAGAAAGGAGGAACTATATGATATGGGTGATTTCCAAATTAGGGTACAATTCATGCCACAGAGGTGTAAAAAAAAAGAAAAATTATTTTATAGGTTATAAAACATTTTCAGAATGTGATATTACGATTCATAAATAGCATCACCTAACTCCCTGGGTTGTCACAGTTCACGGTTTCACATTTCAAAAATCCATGAGACCTAACCAAACCTTTTTATTATAGTTTTGAAATATGATGGATGATGATATAATTTTCAAAATATATGCTTCTTAAGTAACGTTAATTTTGTTTATTTTTAATAGCTAAACATCATTCATTGTTATAAGAAATCGAAACTGGATAAATATAAACCATGAAATATTTTGATAATTAACGGAAGAAGAAAATTTTTTTTCACTTACCGATATATTAAATACATAGTAAGGAGCAATGTTGAAATAAGGCTAAATATCGAATTCTTTTTTTCGTCGAAAATCTACGCTTTAAGATCCCCCGAGTCCAAATAACTAAGTCACCCAAGTGCCAATGCAACTAATTTTCATTGTCAGCAGTTAAAAACAATGAATAAATACAAAATATTCAAAAGAATTTGATGAAGAACTAAAGAAGTATCAAAGAAAAATAGAAACTTGTTGGGAGGTCGTTGATTGACTGTGTGTAACTTATCAAGAAGGGCAGTCCGTAGCTCAGGTGGTTGGGCGCAGTCTTATCAATATAAGATCTCCAAATCATAGTTAGGCCAGTATACAGTACAAGAGCCCAAGATAAGAAAAAAGGCAGTTATTTCACCTCAATTTTTGATTAGTTAATTGAAAACCAGGTATAATTATTAGTCAAAATTGATGAGTCTGCCAAGTATAGGTAGGAGGAATAAATAATCGCGGCTGTTTTAAAACGTTAAAAATAATTGGAAGATTGTTGATTAACCGTGTGTATAGATGAATGGAATATGGTCCGGGTGCGGTAAAAAAAACAAAACTCAAATAGTAAATGGGTATACTTTTTAATTGGGCCAACGTTTTGTCCCACATTGCAGGGCTAAAAAAGATACAAACCCTTGACATAGTTCCAAAAAAACAAAAAAAAAACATAGGTGGAAAATAACAGGGGTATACAATGAAAGTAAAATTTAATTTTTCTTAATGTTTTTGTATGTCAAGTGTTTGTATCTTTTTTAGCCCTGATGAAACCCTGCAATGTGCCCAATTAAAATAGTATACCCATTTACTATTTGAGTTTTTTTTTTTTTACCGCACCATATTCCATTCATCATTAAAAATAATTAATTTTTTATTCAAAGCTCTATATCTTTACAACTACCAATAACAATAGAAAATCTAAGAGAGGATCATTTAAAGTAGAGTAAATTTGCTAACATTTAAGCCCTAGTAGAGCTATTATACGTTATAATAACATTATTCTTGAGATATATTTTTTTAAAA
>NW_027116325.1:11117-11506 GCF_000696795.3 Halyomorpha halys
GGCTTCATCAGGGCTAAAAAAAGATACAAAACTACTGGAAATATGTCCTCCATGAACAAGGCAATTTTTCTTATTGTCAGCTAGCAGCCTTCAACTACGAAGGAAAAACTTACTTCTTCAAAATGTTAATTGCTGTTACATTTTTCGGGTTTAAAATGTAATTTTCTTTATTTTTATTCAATAAAGAAATTTAAGTAATGATGAGGAATTTTTTATTTATGAACCTATTTCAACAGGATTTGATTAATTTATGGTTTTAAACATTTTAAAAAAATATCTTTATTGCTATTTACAAGATGACATCCCTACACCTTCAGCAATCTCACGCACTTTCAGTCCACTATCCTCCATGACCTTTCTATGCACTTTTGCGATAAATTCTGGGGTCG
>NW_027116325.1:11556-11875 GCF_000696795.3 Halyomorpha halys
TTTTATTCAATAAAGAAATTTAAGTAATAATGAGGAATTTTTTATTTATAAACCTATTTCAACAGGATTTGATTAATTTATGGTTTTAAACATTTAAAAAAAATATCTTTATTGCTACTTAAACTGTACATTAAAATGCAGTTAGTAAGTTTGATCTCGGTTAAAATGGAGTAATACAAGCGTGTAGAGAAATTACCCATTGGTAGCACTCTAATGACATGGTAATCTTCTTTTCAGGTGCCTCGGAGGATTTTCAGGTTAGAAACTAATGGGTTTGGGTGGTTAAGGAGTTTATAATGGAAGGAATGATGTCTGGTTC
>NW_027116325.1:12450-13243 GCF_000696795.3 Halyomorpha halys
AACCTATTTCAACAGGATTTGATTAATTTATGGTTTTAAACATTTTAAAAAAATATCTTTATTGCTATTTACAACTGTACATTAAAATGCAGTTAGTAAATTTGATCTCGGTTAAAATGGAGTAATACAAGCGTGTAGAGAAATTACCCATTGGTAGCACTCTAATGACATGGTCATCTTCTTTTCAGGTGCCTCGGAGGATTTTCAGGTTAGAAACTAATGGGTTTGGGTGGTTAAGGAGTTTATAATGGAAGGAATGATGTCTGGTTCGGGCTAAATCGGTTACATTTTTTTTCATATCATAGTGATTGCTAATGATGAGCAACCACTTTACACGGGTTCAAGAGATACTTAAGAGAAAACAAACACATAAAAAAATTAGATTTTTCAAAAATTTTTAGTTGATGTTTTGCCAAAATTTTTAAATCATCTATAACCAAATATTTTCTGAAAGTTATAGGTTCCACTGGATGAGTTTCATTGATGTAATTAGATATAATAAAACTCCAAAAATTTTGGACATAGTAAATAAGGCAAGAAATAGAAAAATAACAGAAGCAGTATATATCACAAAAAATATCAGTTAGGCTATTAATTTTAAAACAGATACCAGAATTGGGTACTTTTCATTCACTATATCTAATTAATAATATTTTCTAATTATCTTTGATTCAGGTAATTTTTTTTTATAAGAAAGCCTAAATTCAAATAAACTGACAATTTTAAGTTTTTTTTTCAAAATTCAATCTTTCAGGATTTTGCTTTGTTTATTTTAATTTAACTAAAAAAAAAA
>NW_027116326.1:0-2798 GCF_000696795.3 Halyomorpha halys
TCGACATTTTTGATCCGTGAGCCCACTTGGAATACATTAAATTTTTATAAAGAGGAAAAGATTGGTGGCTGGGCCTGATTCTGACCAAATCGCCTCCTCGAAATAGAGCATGCCTACCAGGTATTGAAGCCAAGATCCTTTATGGATAGTAATGGAATATAACAAAAGTTATATTGTGTAAAATATTAATTTTAACTCCTAACACTGAAGATTTGAACTTTTTACATAACCAGTGGGAATAATAGTTGATATTAAGTTTTTTTCTTTTATTTTCAATAGCAGTCTACTGATGGAAATCACAATTTCTTGCTTCAAAAATAAATAAGGGGAAAATTAAGGGAAAAATAAAGGGTAAATCGGACAATTACTGACACTTCAACAATAATTGTAGCCCTAAAATTTAATTGAAAACAGTATTCATTTTATTTTTGTTTTATGTAAATCTTCAGTCCATTAAAAATCACAGATGTCCTTTGAATAAAAAAAAAATCAATACTGTAAACATATAATAAGTTACTTAAATGTTAATGAACAGTTTACAAACAGAATAGGAAAATAACACTTCTTCATTTTTTGCTGAGAAAAGGGTTTCAGGATTTTTACCTTTCCTTCTTACCAGAAAAATAACTGTAGGTAAATTATTTATCAATATGATTTATTAATGATCATTTTAATGCATCCTTGAAAATAAAATTACCAATTTTAATATTTATAAGTTTTAATTATTTTAAACTATATAATTATTCATTATTAATAAATTATTGGAACTGAAAACAAATCCCAATAATTTTCAAGAATGAAATAAAAGAGAAAGGGGAAAAACCAAGGCGGGAACCTCTCAAACCAAACCCCTTTACAGGATTTGACATGTCTCAATCCAGCCTCTCTTTCACGTCAACTTTTCTCTCTTTTTTCTCCTCGGTATTGCAAAAAAAAGAAATAAAAAGATTGACGGTCCCAAGTGCTCCTTATTGATTCCTACATCTGTTCTCAAATAAAATAAAAATGAACTCGTAAACAAAGATTCGACTCCCGTGATTGTGAGTAGTATTCGGAATTAGTATTAAAAAAAACTCGATAATTTAGCCACTAATCTCAATTACCCCAATTAGCCCACTGTGTGAAACTATACTGGAAGTATTTCTAAAGTTGTTTAATAAATATAGACATATATTAAAAATGCATTAAAATTATATGAAGAATTATTGTTTAGATCATAAAGAAATATTTTGATAGGAATAGAACTTATAGACCCTCATCTTATCAAAGTTAAATTTATTTATTTTCTTTATTTTTATTTTATTTTATTTTTTATTTTTAATATCACATTCTGTCATATTTTTAGGCAATGTTAATATGGATCAAGGCTCATTCACATCATATTTACAAATATATAAATTATATGATAAAAAAATAAAGAATAGAAGAGTATAATAAAAGAAAAAAAAACAAAAACAAATAAAAAACAAAAATTAAACTTAAAGCAAAATAATATCTGAAACACAACCATTGCTATTTACATTCAGCCTGGAGATCTCCTAACCAAAGAACGAGCAGGACTCCAGAAGATCCCGGCGCTTCTCTGTCAACCGCGTCACTGACATTAAAAGCCAGTGAAAGATAAATGAGGGGAGGGCGTCAGCCTCTTTCCAAAGTTAACGGGATGAAAATAAAATATCATTTCAACTGATTCTCAAATCACAAGATCACTTACTATCACAGTGTAATCTAGTATAATTTGGATGTTATTTAGTTTTGATGATTACTTAGAAGATATCAATCTATATTTCAAAACAAACGTACTGCCACTCAACTGCTTCGCAAATTTAACGGATTCATTCTGACGCTATGGCGAATTTGTAACGACCCCTAAGCTTTTTATATATTCCAAAAAAGCATGCAGCTGGTCAGTAAAAATACAGTTAATAAAGAGCGGACCTTTCCCCTCCTCATTAGGGAAAGGGCACCTGGTCAGTGCCCTTTGTTGGAAGGGCTTTGCAATATGTACGGCGTCCGCAACGTTCACTTGCAGCTTGCCAGATTACAATAAAAATTTCGATACGAATTGATCCTATGTTGAATAAATGTATAATACATAAACTCTGGTAAAACGCTACGAGCAAAATATGCTATATTTCATATATCGTCTTTCTTAATTTAAAAAATCATGCCTCATATAAAATCGATAAGAATAATGAGTTGATCGAAGTAAATGTAAAAGAATAATTATGCTATTTATAAATGAACGCACAAATTTCTAAGCTAGTTTTTATAACGATATGCAGTTTCGATTTGTGATCGATATGTACACCGCTACTCTATATCTATTGCTTTTTTATTTTTTAATTAATTTTTATTTACCAAGTAAACATTTATTTTTTATTTATAGCTAAGATGAATTATTGCTTAAGTTACTACACAGAAACTCATAATCCTAAAGGAAAAGTCACCGATTCTATCTAGTGCTCCTTTGGTAAATCACTTAGACTAGAAAAAATTATTAAATTTAAACTCTGTGGCACAATTCCCACTAATATAATAAAGAATATATTTTCGACACCATTTGGAATCCTTTTTAACGTTGTACATTTTGAGCAAACAAGACGCATTAAATCCAATCTAATTTTATATTCAAAGTTAGGATTGTTTCAAAAGGGATTAAATTTCTATTATAAAATACATAATCTCTTTCTTGCAGAGGTTAGTGGACCACTAACCGAAAATTGAATATGTGGGAACACTCCCATTTTCACAGAAAAATGTTTTTTAATTTTAATAATTTTTTAAGGCAATCAACA
>NW_027116327.1:0-615 GCF_000696795.3 Halyomorpha halys
AAGGTAGTTATTTCACCCTAATTTTTATTACTTTAATGGAAATTAAATATAATTACCAGGCTAAATTGATGAGTCTGCCAAGTATAGGTAGGGGGTATAAAATATGGCGGCTGTTTCAAAACGTAAAACTCTTCATCTTTAAAACTACTAAGAACACTAGAAAACCCAACTGGAAATCATTTCAAGTAGATGATTTAGTAAATTTGTTAAATTGTGAACCCTGATTGAAAAATTGAGAGAGGAATAAAAAATAACAAAAAAGTAGAGTGGGAGAGAAAAACTTTATTCAAAAAAGTTGTGCTACTCCAACTGTATTGCGTTGCTAAAAACACAGCGTACATATACGTAGTCAGACATTTTTTTTTTAAATTCTTATATTGTATAGGTATAGTACGTCAATTTATAATATATAATAGTAATACATAATTTTTTATTGTTTTAGCATTTTTTCTTTCTATGTTTTATTTATTTTTTAATGTTTTTTTAGTTATTTTTGTTTAAATTTTATGTTATTTATATATTTTATTTGTTTCTATTATTTATCTAATTATACTTTCTCTGTTAACTGAACTACCTAACAAAGTACTGAACCCCTGACCCTTCATGGGTTGTAGT
>NW_027116327.1:665-1328 GCF_000696795.3 Halyomorpha halys
ACATATATTTTTCAATATATTTTCATTAAAATATCAAAAAGTCAATATTTTGTAAATTTATTTTGGCAAAAATCATTGAAACTAGTCCTCCTAGATGACCTCCGTCGGTAAGTTGTTAGATTCCATTTTAACGGATTCACCGACAGCTATTGAGAGCAATTATTCTTTTTCGTTGGTGATTTCAATTCAAACATCTTAAAATTAGTTTATTTATTTGATTGGGATATACATCAATTTTTGCAAGATAGCTTCCTTTCTACAAGAATCCAATGCTTTGAAGATATTAATGTAATTTTTTGAACTAGTATTTAAAAAAAAACAACTTACTTAATAATAAAAGTATTTATATTATATTACCATTATGTTTCCGAACTAGTATAAAATTAATTTTAGACTGAACATAACGAAAATTAATCTGGAGATGCTTTAGTCAAATTAATAATAGAAATAGGGGGATTATATCACATTAATGTACCCCTGGGAGAATACTCGCATTAGATAGATAGGTCCCTTCTCTTTTTAATTCATTCAAACAATAATCTTCCATTAAGGAAGTTTAAATTGAACAAGGTTGCAAGTAATGGTTATATGATACTAATAACTTTAGTATCTTGACATCATCCATCACAAATAACCACCTATTCGAAAAGACTTGGCACTTTT
>NW_027116327.1:3048-4962 GCF_000696795.3 Halyomorpha halys
GATATATCTAAATGCAAGTTACAGTCTTAGTCAGCTGTTATTTCGATGTCAGGTGATCAAGTAGATCAGTTGATTTAAGATGTGTATGTAGAGGTACTGAACACAATAAAAGATCATTCTTTGAGTAACAACCGAATTGGTCATTTCTCTCTCCCTTCCTTTTTTTACTCTCTGCTCTCGCAAACGTTTAACTTGTATACATTTAAATACAGATAATAAATATAAAATTAAAAAAAGTAATATATACATAAAATATAATAGATAAAAATGATCGGTAAGAAGAGTGATGAATATACATAAACAATTAATAAATAGATATACAAAAGTAATAAATGTATGTACAAAAGTAATAAATAGATAATAATAAATATTCAATATTTGCATGTTATCCTGCTTCTGGATGATTCTTCTCTGTTTTCATGTATGTGATGATGGATGATTCCCAGAGAGTCAAGAATTGTTATAAAAAAAAAAAAAAGGCTGACGAGTTAAAATTTCTTTACTTTATACCGGGACATTGGAAAATTGTTCGTTGAGAAGAAATGTCCGTTGGGTGAGGTTTCACTACGGTAATGAGGATTATTGTGATAGTCCAAAATCCTATAGGAAGAAAAAAATTACATAAGTTATTTCACCACAATTTTTGATTATTTTAATGAAAAATATTTAATCAAATGTGATAATTAATAAGGTGGTAGTAAAAAATTGCGGCTGTTTCAAAACGAACCAAAAAAATCTAATTTTTTTATTCGAAGCTCTTAAATCTTTAAAACTAGCAACGCTAGACAACTTAATAGAACATCGTTTTCCCTACCTATGTTTATATCTTATATCTTTATAACCCTACTAGATTACGTTCGGTAGGTCCAAAAAACGCTGTTTTCCAAAATATATATGTATATATTTTCAAATATCAAAAAGTCAATATTTTGTAAATTTATTTTGCCAAAAATCATTGAAACTAGTCTTCCTAGAGATGGCGTAATGATGACTATTACCTCTCAATTCAGGAGTAGTAACCAAGAATAGGGGCTAAAAACAGTTTTCAAGATATTCGCCAAATTAAATTCACAAAATGTTGATGTTTGTTATTTTTATTTTTTATTTTAAATTCTGTATCTCAGGAGGTATTTCTATTACATTAAGTACAGGAACATTTCTATTAGGGTCCATGTTTTAATAAATTTACTATACTTTAAACAATGTCATTTTAAGTAATTTAGGGTAGTTTCAAGGATAAAGAGCTCTGAATGGAAAATTATTTTATTTCTTATTTTTGAAACAGCTACCATTTTTTAAATCTTCTATCTATACTTGGCAGACTCATCAATTTAGACTAGTAATAATACATTCACCCCGACTCTTGTACTATAGGGGTTAATATAAGATTCTCGAATAAAATGAACTTCAGAGGACGTCCTCCTCAAACACTTCAATATTTACTATTTAAATGGCACTTACTGTTAACACCATAATATAATTACCTTGTAAATAGTATTTCAGTTTTATTAGTGTTTAATTTTGTTACATATATTTTTATTTGTATTGTTTTATTTAGATTTAGTTATTAGAAAAGAAAAAAAATTTGTAATTATATTGGTTTTTAATAATGAGTAATAGAGACAGTTGCTAGGGGCTGATGATTGTTGCTGAGGCGTCACCCTAGCAACGGACCGACCATCTTAGTTTTTTTTTATGGCAGTTCCGACTAATTAGTGGCCCTGTTAGCGTCATTAGCAGCCCTGTATGCGTTTGGTTGATATTATTTTATTTGATATTTTTTGAGTGCACTCGTCGTCATAACAGTTCAGAACCAGACAACTTCTGTGTTTCGATTTTAATATGAGTTCCAATTAATTAAGTAATTAGTGGCCAACCCCTGAACCCAAGGAACGTGTGTAACCAGCCCTGTCT
>NW_027116327.1:5377-5938 GCF_000696795.3 Halyomorpha halys
TCTGCTGTAAAGACTTTTTTACTTTCACTTACCTACGTATGCAATATATTGTAAAGGAATGTATTGTGATAATGAAAAACTTTGAATTCGAGTTCGAAATACACGTTTTGAGGTCTGCTGATAATATAACTTAGTCTTGCAAAATACTTTAGGTGTGTTTGATCCTAGTTAAAAAACTAAAAAGTTTTAAGAAACTGAAATTATATTTTTAGGGCTGTGTATGTCTGGGAGGTGACAGTAGCATTTTCGATAAAAATCGACTGACCAGAACGATAGCTTTCCAACTTTATAGAATCGATTCATTTTATTTTTTTATTTTCTTCAAAACTACTCAAACGATTTTTATTAAACTCGGTAAGTAATTGTACGATTAAATGTTCTTTGATACCATTTAGGTCTTATCCTCATTGGAATAGTATAACGGGGCTTTATTGGCGATTATTTAAAAATTCTTCCGCTAAAGTATTTTTAATTTTCCTTATTTAAGATAAATAACCAGTTCCCATTACTTGCAATAATAAACAAGGAATAAATACAAAATAGTCCAGAATTTTATAAATA
>NW_027116328.1:0-383 GCF_000696795.3 Halyomorpha halys
TAGATCAGCTGATCATGTGTATATATAAAGATGTGCGGAACCCAATAAAGGATAGTATGTTACAGCAGTTCAAACGTGTTACATCTTATTCCTTCTTCTCTTTTTTGACATTTGACTTTCGCCGATACTTAACTTATATATATATATATATCGGCATGTGCATTTTAGATTTATCCAAAATTGTCATATTGTATCACTTTCATTATGATATAATGATGAAACGATATTCCATTAATAGCATACAAATGATGTACACCGATACTGATTCCTTAATTTATAGAGTTTTAACAGATGATGTTTATGAACCTCACAAGACAAATAACATCCCTTATGTCGCAGTGGAAAACGTCCCTATGGCATGAACAACTACGCCGCACACACTA
>NW_027116328.1:7018-20213 GCF_000696795.3 Halyomorpha halys
ACAATTTTTAGCTCTGAGGTGAATAAAATTTCTCTTTCTTCTTTCGATGATAAAAAACACATACTAGAAGATGGGGTTAATACTTTGGCTTATGGATTATATACTGAATGAGGAGAAAAAATAAAAAAAGTTAAAAAAAAAAAAGAGGAAAAGTTTTTAGAATAAATTAAAAACGCCTTGACGTAAAATTTTTGTAAAGGGTCGAGATAAGAAAATATTTGTATCTGAACAGTTGCTCAGATGTGTCTGCAGTCAACTTGGAAAATTTTTGGCTTTCCAAAAATTGATTCACTCATTAGTAAAAATGTTAGTTTCTTTTTTTTAAATTTTATGTTTATATAAAACTCATTACAAAAGACTGATCTACATGACAATAATAAGGCCCATCTGGACATACGGAGTTGAGCTTTGGGGCTCCACTAAACCTTCGAATTCCTCTCGTATCCAATCATTACAATCCAAAATCCTTCGTAAAATCCTCAATGCTCCTTATTTTGTTACTAATAAAACCATCCATAAAGACCTAAATATTCCTTATGTAACCGATCTAGACCGAACCCGATATTATTCCTTCCATAATAAACTCCCTAACCACCCAAACCCACTAGTTTCTAACCTTGCTTCCTCTTCCATTCCTGGCAATCCTCCGAGGCGCCTGAATGAAGATAGCCTCGTGACCTTATATTGTAAACTGTTTTTAGAGTTCTACTACTGGGTAGTTTCTCTACATACTCTACATATCATATTATTATGTCATTATGATCAAATTTACTGGTTGTATTTTTTTATACAGTTGTAAATATCAATAAATAAATAAAATAAAAAATAAAAAAATGTTTATATAAATGCAGATTTAGATTATAAGTTTTGTGTTGTACAAATTTTACATTATAACTGAAAATGTTACATTATTATTAATCCTTATTTTTAAACATTAATTCTTGTATATATTTAATTGAAAATTAAATTTCTTTGTTTGTATAAATTTTCATAATAAATTTGATATATATAAATTATGAATTGTAAATAAAAATTAAAAAGAATGTATACAAATAATAAAATAAAAAAAAAAATAGAAACACAAAAAAAAAACCCAAAAAACCTCTTCTTGTTCCTTTACCTTGACGTGGTGAAGAGGCTTAAGGCTCAATGGCGAACTAAAAGAGGTACACAACTCTAATAATTATAACGTCACATGTCCTATTTCTAAGTGTATACCAGTAATTGTTAAAAGTTTGTTTACTTTCGATGAAAGAATTAACAGATAAAGAGGATTAAGGAATCTAATATAAGTGTTTAAATCTTAGGTATTACCTGCTCAACATTCAATCATAGTACAAATTTCTTATTTCTATTTAGTTCTTTAAAAAGTCCTACATAGTAACAGATCTATTTATCTCTCAGTTTGTTTATGCTTTAGGGATTATACAAGTTCAAAGTCCCTTGTTTACATTCATCCAAGGGATTAGAAGATAAAGATCTACCTATCAGTGTTTATATTTTAGGTTTAACCAGTTCAAATAATTTACATTGTTTACACTAAAAGATTAAAAACAGAGGGAATTAAGGTTCAAAGTCGAAATTATTAAAAGATAAGAGAGATTAAAAAGTCCTGCTTAGTAAATGACCTATTTATTTCGCAGTTTGTTTATGCCGAGACTCGCAATATAATGGAACTAAGCTTCCCACTAGGCAAGCACTCGACTGTCTTTCGGGCTGAAGTGTTTGCCATCTTGTCACCAGCTTTATGCCCTGAAGTCACTAGCTGTGATAGGACTGGCATCACCATCTTTTCAGATAGTCTGTCTGCCCTTCAAGCCTTGGAGTCACCTAAAGGCACCGATAATTTGGTGAGAGAGTGTAAACTAGCCTTATCATTAGCGTGCTTGAAGAAGCTTCAGCTTGTGCGGGCCCCAGAGCACAAGGGAATCACAGGTAATGAAAATTGGGGCTGAGCACCCTCCTATATGGCACGAATAAATATTTTTTTGTTTATTTGTGTTTTTTTCTGACCGCACCCCCCGACCATATTCTCCACTTAAAAACCTATATAAAAAAGGGAACAAAAACCAATTTAACAATAGTTTGAACTACAGACTATTATTCGAAATTCTTAGTTTTAAATATTTTTTCATTAAGATTAAAAAAAAAATTACCTGATGAATGTGTAGAATAAATGACTGGTTTTGCATCTTTGAACCATATGATAATAGGATTTTTACCTCCTGTTACATAACACTTCATTTCAACTGCTTTGCCCACATCAATTATTACTTGCCTACTGGGCTGGAGGTTGATAGATAATGGAATACCAATCTGAAATGAAAAAAATCCTTTATCTTTTAACTATTTAGCTATGCGAAATATGATATGATATTAATTAGTATATTATATGATGATAACTTCAGGGTAAGGTTGGTGGTCCCATTGGTTCATTGTACGGCAATCACCCACTGGCCCTTTAGGTTGGGGGATCATCTACACTAACGCACATACTTTACAATTTTACATTATACGAGGGTAAGTCAATTATTATCCGTAGTATAGTTATAAAATTGTATTGTAATCAAATAGGAAACTTCCAAGTACATCATTTTTCGGCACAGTCTCCTTACTTTTCAATGCTCTTGGCCTGCTCGTTGCGCAAGCTTCATGATATTCTCATAAAATAAGGTTTTGGTTGAGCTGCGAGCCAGGAATGCACCGCTTCTTTTATTGTTTCGTCCAAGATAAATCGATGGCCCCTTATTGCCTCTTTGAGTGGACCAAACAAGTGATTGTCAGAAGGGGCAAGATTGGGACTATAAGGAGTATGAGCCAG
This sequence comes from Halyomorpha halys, assembly GCF_000696795.3. Lineage (NCBI taxonomy): Eukaryota > Metazoa > Arthropoda > Insecta > Hemiptera > Pentatomidae > Halyomorpha > Halyomorpha halys. The sequence continues at coordinate 9,840 of NW_027116328.1, forward strand.
TACTATCAGAGGAGGAGCGTTTCAGCAGTGTGGGCATCAGTATGAGGACGGGCATTGTTGTGCAACAACATAACACCTTTTGACAGCAGTCCTCGGCGTTTGCTTCATATTGCAGGTTTTAGCTTGGCAGTAAGCATCTCACTGTAACGTACACTGTTTATTGTTGCGCATAATTTCTCATAATACTCCAGTACTGACCCTTGTGAGTCCCGAAAAACCGTAAACATCAGTTTTCCTGCGGACGGTTGGGACTTGAACTTTTTGCAAGGCTAATTTGGATGTTTCCATTCCATACTACCGTTTACTCTCCAGCTCGTAATGATGGATCCATGTTTCGTCACCAGTAATAATCATGTCTTTGTAAACAATTTGTAGACACTCCGTTGTGCCAAAACACTGTTCCCATACAGATGAAAGTCTTTCATGAATTTCGGTCCTTGTTACGCCTTTCGACCACAAAAAACGGATCACTGAACGTTGCTGTTATTTGGTGGAAATAGAAAGCGGAGAAGCCATGATTAACAGCATCCCAGCGATAATGAAACTAACCTAGCAGCTTGAAACTTGCATAGACATAACAACAAATAAACAAAGCATGCGTCTTCAACACAAAACAACAGTGCACCCAACAGAAACAAAAATATAACTAAATTGGAGATAAATACTGACTTACCCTCGTGCATTATAAATGAGAAAGATGCCTTTTATAATAGTTTGATAAAGGTATGACAGGATTGATTCCTGTCCCAGGGCTGATGTTAAGATTATCCTGGAAGACTATAATGCGTAGGTAGGAAGGGGGAAAGAATACACGCCCAAAATTGGTCTACATAGTATCCATGACCACACAAATGATAATGGGATGAGGATGATAAACTTTGCTGCTTCTAAGGGACTAAATGATGGATTTACGTGTAACCAAATAGACCATGCGTTAATAAGTAGCCGTCACATCACTAGTTTGATGGATGTGAGAGCTTTTAGAGACACCAACATTGATTATGATCACTATCTCACAATTGTCAGGTTCAGGGCCAGGATATTAAACATCAGAAATCAAAGTGGAGCGCGATAGTCAAAGATCAACACTGAAAAGCTGAAACATGTAAGGAAATCATGGAGGAACTGGCAGTTGATATGCTTGGATACCAAAGACCAACTAAGAAAGTGTCATGGTTTGATGAAGAATGCCAAAGAGAGACCAACCAGAGACCCTTGCTTATAGAAAAATGTTACAGTGAAGGCATACACGAAGATCAGTGCAGGAATACAGATCCAGAGGAAGGGAAGAGAAGCAGATCCACCAGAGGAAAAGAAGGGCATCGCAGCGGGAGCGCCTCCAGCTCATGGAAGTCCTCCGGAACAGTAATGAGGTAAGAACATTCTTCCAAGAAATATATTGTAGAAGACAGACATTTAAACCTAGAATAAATGCCTGTAGAGACAGTGATGGCAATTTCATCAATAGGGATAGTATTTTTATGTGCTAAAAAATCCGAAATATGTACATAAATAAGTGCTAATAAATTGTCAAATATTTAAAAAATATGTATTTATAAATTTTGTATTATTCAACAATATAAATTACTAATTAATTAGTAACTTTATAACTTTAAAAAAGTTACATAAATATGTATTTATTATATACTATATGAATAATATTTTAAAGAAATTATGTTAAAATATGTACAAAAAAATGAACTTAGAGAAAACATAGCTGTTCAATAACAAGACATTAATTAGTAATTTTCTAATTAAATTTTCGTCGGTTTGACCGCAGAATGGACTTGTACCGGCTAAAAGATCTTTCAACATCTACTGATGTTATAGGGGCATATTTAAATGAAGCTATTTCCATTGCATCTAGTTCGGTATTCTGCATCACCTGGGCGGCTGTGTCATCATTTGTTCCGAGGAGAATGGCTCCAATGGACTGAATGATTTTATATCCTGAATTTTTTTTTTAACACATCCTGTACTTTTTTCTTTATGACTTCTCCGTTTTCACCACCTATATTTTCCAGTCTTTCTATTGCTTCGTTCAGAGTCTTCAAATTTTGCGTTAGTGGAAGGTCCTTTTCTTCTAATTTTGTAATTGTGTTGGATAAAAATACCACGTTTGCACTTATGTAAGCCAAATCAGTCTTTATTGAGTTAATTGTTAACAAGTTGTTCGCTTTCTCTACTGCAGTGGCGTCAACATTAAGTTTTGATATTATGTATTTAATTTTTTCAAAATTTAAACAATAATATTGTGCTCCATCAAGCCAGGTGCCTTATCGTGTTATCACATGTTCCGGTGGTAAAGCTAAGTCAGGATGTGTTTCTTTAAAAATAGTAATACGACTGAGAGCTTTCAAAATTTTTTTTTTACTGTGGACACAAGCTTGTCTACATTTGGACATGAAATACGTGTGCCAGGCAGGTCAAATGAACAATCTTAGGATAAATAACTTTAAGGGCATTACCAGCTTAATTCATGTAAGGTGCCGCGTCTGACAAAAACAACAAAACTTTACCATGGGTGATGCCCATAGGCCAAAGAACAGTCATCGATTGGTTGACAAATCTTGCAATCGTTTCATGGTTACATTTTTCGAGGATTTCACAATTCAGCAAATAGGATATGGAAGGTGCCTCAACACTTAGTCTGCGTGTGTTTACGATATAACGCCCTTCCATATCCCCGTAGTCTCGTCCACAGAAATCCAAAATAAATTTCACCTTTAAGGATCTTGCGTTCTCTTGAATTTTATGTAGTTGCTGCGAAAAATGTATTTAAAATTGAACAAATAATTTAAGGAAATATGTGATTCAGGACAGAATACCTAAAAATATGTTAAAAATAACAAATATACAAATATGTGAAAACATAAAAATCCTATCCCAACTCATCACAAATAGGTACAGGTTCTGGAACAGTGGCGTATTACTTCGATGCCCTCCTTAATGACGTAGCAGAAGAAGGAAGAGGGGAAATAGAGATGGCCCTAGGGGAATTGGAGCCACCTGATATGGACGACATTTATGAAGTGGTGGAAGGTTTGTAAAATAATAAAGCACCGAGACCAGATGGACTTCCTGTAGAACTATTTGCGTATGGAGGAGACGAATTAGTGAAATTCCTCTATAATATAATAATGGACGTGTGAGAGATAGAAGAAATCCCTTGTGAATGATATGAAACGGTTAAATGCCCGATTTACAAGAAAGGGGATGTGCTTGATTGTCGTAATTATCGGGGTATATCCCTCTTACCATGTGCTTATAAAGTGTTCTCCCGGATGCTTCATAAAAAACTGATTCCTTTTGCCGAGCAGAATATAGGAAAGTACCAGACAGGCTTTATGAGAGGAAAGTTTACCATAGATCAGATATTCTCCATCAGAACCATTCTGGAGAGGTGCAGAGAGTACAATATCCACACACACCACCTGTTCATAGACTTTCGAATAGCCTATGATAGTTTAGTGCATGTTCTTGTGTAACGATAAAGATGTCTCTTTAGTTACGTTCTTTATTTATCAATACAACAATATTTACACTCGACATATATAACACATTCATAATTACTATTAAAATAACGTCCAGTTTTTTTATATATAACAACACAAGTTCTTCCGAATTAATTAATTGTAATTGATCATATGGTGAGAGGTTTCAAATGGGTTTGCCACTAAAACAAATGTAAAATAATGAAACTGTAAATGAATTATAATTAAAAATAGATTTAAAAGAAATATACTAAAGAAATAAAAATGTTGATAATAATTTCGACAGTGGCAAACCCATTTCAAACACTCTCTTTGCAAACGTCAACTATTGCCGCTGAAGACGTTAATCATGCCATCGCATCACTCCCCCCAATGACGTTGACGCAGAACCTAACAGTCGGCTTTACTGCACGTCCAGAGCGGGTGTGATACGCTGGTTGTGGTTGATGCTGTTCTGCGTCGAGGTCATTAGAAGGGTTAGCAGATCCTGCAGTGGGCGTAGGACTGGACTGAGCCGCGTCGGCGTTTCTTTCTACCTGCGTTGTGCTTGCGCCGGAAAGAAGATGTGCCACTTTCAGTCGATCCATTGAAATCGTTCTTGGACCTGATGGTAGCTCGATCTTAAATGTTTTCTCCTTTCGTGAGATTACTCTGTATGGTCCACAGTACGGTGGAGTGAGCGGAACCGTAACGGAGTCGTCTCTTACAAAAACGTGGGTGCAGTCCTTTAAATCTCGATGCAGAAAAGTCTTGGACGTACTGCTGTGGTATGGCGCCGGGCGGAGATTCTTCATGGCCTCTCGTAAGGTCTTCAGTGTCGATTCGGAATCCTTCCGACGTCCTGATGCCTCGAAGAATTCACCTGGGAGGCGTAAAGGCTGCCCAAATACCATTTCCGCAGCGATGGCTCCCAAGTCCTCTCTCACTGCCGATCGGAGCCCTAAAAGGACTGTTGGTAACGTACTTGTCCATCCCGATGCGCTCAGTGTAGACATGAGGGATGCCTTGAGGGTCCTGTGCCACCGCTCCACGCATCCGTTGGACTGAGTCGGACTGAGTACGGATGGTATGCTGTAGTCCTCTGACGTTGTATACCTAATATACGAGTCAGATTTATGAAAAGATCTGACGCGAACTGGCGCCCTTGGTCAGTGATTATCCTTGCTGGCGTACCATAGCGGGAGATCCATGTACCCACTATCGCTGATGCTACCTTGGTAGTTGTTATTTCCTCCAGGGGGCACACCTCAGGCCAACGGGTGAATCGGTCAATGATCGTCAGACAGTACCGCATTCCGTCCGGAGTTTGGCAATGGTCCGATGAGGTCCACGTGAATGTGTTCAAACCTAGAGCTGGGAGCGAAGGTACCTGGAGGGGTTACTGTGTGACGGATCACTTTCGATGTCTGACAGGCAATACAACACCGAGCCCATCTTGAGACATCGGCGTTCATGCCAGGCCTGAAAAATCGCTGTGTTACAAGCCGTCTTGAGGCTTGAATACCAGGGTGGCTGAGCCCATGTAGGCGGTGGAAGATTTCTTCTCGCATGGACTTAGGAATGTAAGCCCGCGCCTGAGAGGTGGAGGTCTCACAGAGGACTGACGTTACAGTACCGGGAGATTTGATCCATTGAAGCTGAAGACGGTTGTTTTTCTGTAGCTCTGTAATTGTTGGATCCTTCTGTTGTTCTGCCGCTATATGTACATAATCGTCAGTGAATTCAATATCCTCGACCCTCGAAAGTGCATTGGCGACGGTGTTCTCTTCCCCGGGTACGTGGCGGATGTCGGTCGTAAACTGGCTAATGAAATTAACCAGACGAATCCGCATGGGTGTCGCTGTCTCTGGCTTTTGATGAAAAGCATATTCCAACGGTTTGTGGTCCGTCCATATCTCAAAATGTCGCCCGTCCAGGTTATGCCTGAAATGCTTGATGGCTCGGTGGATTGCCAATTTCTTCTGCGCTGGGGTGAACGCCTTAGAGAAAAACCCGAGAGGTCGCCAAACGTTACCATCTTTCTGTTGTAAAACTGCTCCCATGGCGGTACTGGAGGCGTCGCATACTAAGACTAGATGAGCGTTCTCTAGAGGATGTCCTAGCACTACAGCATTCTGAATGGAAGTTTTGCAGCGTTCGAATGCTTGGATGGATTCTTCTTCCCAGGTGATTCGTCTCTTATCATTCTTCTTCGCCCCAGCGAGGAACTTGTTGAGTGGAGCTTGCAAATCTGCCGCTCTGGGTATGCAACGACGGTAAAAGTTAAACATACCAAGGAAACGTCGTAGGTCCCTTATCGTAGCCGGTCTGGGATATGAAGCAATAGCTTCAAACTTGGTCGGAAGAGTGCTAATGCCGGTGGCGTTGACCATGAGTCCTAAGAATGCGACTTCCTTGCGAGCGAAGACACACTTCGCCAGGTTCAAAGTGAGACCGTGGTCCTCAAGTCGCCGCAAGACTTCCTGTACATGTGTTGTGTGCTCTTCTCCGTCTCTGGAGGCGATGATGATGTCATCCAGGAACCACCAAGCGAAGTCGAGACCTCGAAGAACCCGATCCAGGAACCGTTGTAAGGTCTGCGAAGCGTTCCTTAGTCCAAAACACATCCGAAGAAATTCGAAAAGACCGAAGGGTGTAATCACAGCAGGGTGTAATCCGCTACTGGAATTTGGTAATATGCTCGGTTGAGATCCAAAATAGTGAAGATCATCTTACCGTTGAAGAATGACGTTGATCATATTAACGTTGAAGTCCGCCAAGTGAGGAACAGCGTATCTATCGGGGACCGTCCTATCTCCGCAGGGCCGTATACCTCCATCCTTCTTCTCCACTATGTGTAGTGGACTGGCCCAAGAGCTATTGGACGGTCTGCAAATTCCCTCTTCAATCATTTGCTCGAATTCTCGCTTGGCGGCGTTGTACCTCTCCGGCGGCAGGCGGCGTGCTTTGGCTGTGACTGGGGCTCCGTGGGTTTCTATATGGTGGACGACGTCGTGCTTTGGCACGAACAAGGATGTTGGTTGTGTTACACTAGGAAACTGGCGTAGCAAGGCTGTGTACCATTCACCGGTTGGTACTGAATAAACAGTGGGTACCGGTACCTTAGCTAATCTTCCACGTGTCGTCCATCCTGTTTTCTGGTCCACCAGCTGACATCCAGCGAGATCTACCATAATATTGATATATAGTGATATAGTAGATCTGCACCTATGATTGGATGACTCACGGTTGCTATTATGAACCTCCATGTAATTTTGCGCCGAAGACCGAGATCGAGGTTCTGGACTATGCTTTCATATGTGGGAATGGGCGTGCTATTGGCCGCATATAAAGTGAACTGCTTGTTCGGCTTTACTTTCTTGTTCTTCACTGGAAAAACAGATATAGTGGCTCCTGTATCTACCAAATATCTGGTCCCGGACTTTTTGTCGACGATAAAAAGTCGGCGGTTGGTAATTTCGGCGACGAAACCCGCCTCGTTCGCCGCTGCTTCTAGTTTAAAGTCCCAGATGTCTTCCAACTGCAAGGTTGACGGCACTTAGTAGCTCTTTCTCCGAATATATTATGGTAGAAGCAGAAACGCCGTCCACTTTTACTCCTCGAAGCCCTGCGATCCCTGTTGGGCGACCTGTTATCGCAGCGGCCAATCCTGGATCCCATTAGCGTTTTCAGAGTGGCTAATTCCGCAATACGGTCATCAATCGCTACCTTAATGTCTTCCATCCTTGAAGAAGCAGGTGGTGAATGCCTCCCCATAATAAAATGACTTGAGGGCTGCTGGATTTCCGCTATATGTATTGTTATGTGCCAGCTTCGTGGAATCCGTGTGATCTGTGGCGGCTAAGGTTGCTTGCATTCCCTGAGGTAACCCTCTTAGCCATAAGGTGTTGAGCATATCTGCAGGAATCTTACCTGCGGCCAATAGCTGCATTTCTCGAAGAAACTGCGATGGCCGTTGATCGCCTAGCCTCTGTTCCTCCAATAACTTCGTAATTCTGGAGTGGTCTGAGGGCCCAAATACGGACAGTAGCCGCTCTTTTAGCCTCTCGTATGGCTCAGTGGCAGGGGGGTACCGGGTAAGATCGGCAACCTGGTTTAGAGCTGCTAAATCCAGTTGGGCGATGATCAGCTGAAACTTAGTTTTACTATCAGCTATATGACAAGAGCTGAACACTGCCTCAACTTGTATGAACCACAGATCAGGTTCTTCCCTATAAAATGTGGGTAGCCGAGACAATGTGTTGAGTATTTTCACCGATTCCACTAATTCCTTTTGTTCCTCCTCACCGGTTAGCAGGTCGATTAAATTGTACCCATGCATGCTTCACTAGAGTTCAATAAAATTATACGAAAAATAAACAATAAACTTACGTTCGGGGTCACCACTTTAGAGCGTGTTCTTGTGTAACGATAAAGGTCTCTTTAGTTACGTTCTTTATTTATCAATACAACAATATTTACACTCGACATATATAACACATTCATAATTACTATTAAAATAACGTTCAGTTTTTTATATATAACAACACCGTTCTCAAAGTTCTTCCGAATTAATTAATTGTAATTGATCATATGGCGAGAGGTTTCAAATGGGTTTGCCACTAAAACAAATGTAAAATAATGAAACTGTAAATGAATTATAATTAAAAATAGATTTAATAGAAATATACTAAAGAAATAAAAATGTTTATAATAATTTCGACAGTGGCAAACCCATTTCAAACACTCTCTTTGCAAACGTCAACTATTGCCGCTGAAGATGTTAATCATGCCACCACATCAGCATAAAAAGAAATGAGCTGTACCCGGAACCTCTAGAAATGGAAATACCACCGAAGCTAATACGTCTGATAAGGGCTACAATGAAGAAGGGGCAATGCATAGTGCGTGTTCAGGGTGACCTGACTGACTGCTTCGAAAGCCACTAAGGACTCAGACAAGGTGATTGCCTCGCATGCCTTCGCTTTAATTTGGCCCTCGAAAGTGCGGTTCGGAAATCTGGAATACGGGGGAATCTTCAACAGATCTTCTATGATTTTAGCTTTTGCCGATATTGTTGGAAGAACCCCTACAGATTTAAATGACGCTTTTATCAGTCTCCAGGTAGCAGCGGCTAGAGTGGGTTTAGAGGTTAACAAAAGAAAAACTAAATACATGCACGCAGGTCCACAGCTAGATGTGAACGAAACATAACATTTTATAACTGGAGGATTTTCATTTGAAAGGGTGAAGGAGTTCAGCTATCTTGGATCGTAAGTAAACGCAGATAATGACATTAAAGCAGAAATACAATGCCGAATTATGTCCGCAAATAAATGCTATTTCGGCTTACTGCATTTCAGGAGCAGGGCTATCTCCCAAAACACCAATATACAGCTGTATCAGACCCTGGTGAAACCAATTCTCACTTTAGCCTCCAAATATTGGACACTAGCCAGGTCACAGGAACCCCCCCTTCTCCTGAGGTTCGAGAGGAGAACATTGAGGAAAATTTATGGCCCGGTTTGTGCTGATAGGATCTGGAAGATGAGAACAAATGTTGAACTGGCAAGCCTCTACAGGAACCCGGATGTTGTAAGAGTGATCAAAGTGGGACGGCTTCTGTAGGCCGGCCATGTATTAAGAAGGACCCATCTGTTATACCATATGACCATATGACCCCTATGATCAGATTCCTAGGATGATCCTGGACGAAAGAATATATGGGACAAGGAGATTAGGAAGACCCCGGCTTCAATGGATCGATGGAGTGGCAGCGGGTGCCAGATCTATCTTGGGAATCCGCAATTGGAGAGCAGCGACAACCATTAGAGAGAACTGAAGAACGAAGTTGCGGGAGGCCTTGGCTCTACAAGAGTTGTAGCGCCACAGATGATGATGATTATAACATCCCTATCCTACAGACAAAGGTCGATACAGTAAATACTCTAGAATCACCTTCACTAGGTAGCCTCTCTAGGAAGTACTGCCAGTCATGGGACTCTGAGAAGGACGCACCCACCTCCACTTGACTTGGTGCAGTGGGCTGATAACACATACTTACTGAACAGTGCTACAGTCCGGTGGGGGGGGGGGCATTGGCTTCTTTACGATACTGATCTATTGGTCTCTATTCACTTTCTCTACTTCTGATAACTCCTAAAACCTTTAGGTCCTCTTAAAGGTCTTGTAGCCAACATATTTGTTGTCGTGCTATTTGACAACATTTCCATCCTAATATAAGCAGTATAATTTGTCGTTTGTTTAGAGTCTCTATACACTGATATCGGTGTCAAAGATAAGGCCAAAGACTTTTCTAAGGAGCTTACACTCGAACACTTTCAATTGGTTATCATCATAGTGGTCAGGATCCCCATGTCTTAGCCCCATAAGTTAAGATTGTTCAAACTAAGGTTTTATATTATAGTATCTGTTCAAGGAACCCCCTGAACGAATTCAATTTAATCATACAAAGGTGCTGCAAGCTGAGGTGCTGCTTTTTGTAGGATGAGTAGACCAACTGCCATTACTTTGGAATCAAGAGAAGCTTGTGACCCATTTAAAGGACACCTTCACCTCCATGGTCCACAACGAACCTACTCTGACAAAAGTTGAAAAATCGCTGATAAACTAAGCGAGATGATGGAAACAGTCAAAGTACAGGTTCCGAATCTTCACTTCGAAGCATCTCGACAATGTACTTTTCACAACCGTGACACTTGCGGTTCTCCCGCCAACCATTTCTGGGTTTAGCTAGGCTTCTTCTATTTTCTTGGTTACTAGCTCTCTCTCTTCTAACATCCCCATGTTCTCTCCTTCTCCAAAGGTTGGACATGTTTCTTGGCCGTTGGTATTCTATCCGAGTCCACCCTGGTTCTTCTACTTCCATTCGGGCCTCTAC
>NW_027116328.1:24161-25097 GCF_000696795.3 Halyomorpha halys
AGTTACAGTCAGATGGTACTTCGATGTCAGCTGACTGAGTCTGCTCAGCTGATCATGTGTATATATAAAGATGCGCTGATCCCAATAAAGCCAGTATGTTACAGCAGTTCAAACGTGTTACATCATTTAGTCTATATTGTTTTTTTCCCTTTTGGCGATTATACTTATCTATTTATTATTATTTTCCATTATCTCATTCCCTTCTCCGCTGAGCGTGGGCAAGTATAAACGATATATAGAGAGAAATACTTTATTTATCTATGCTGCCTAAATACATTATACATACAGGTTGCTATCTCACACAGCATACTTATCAATCCGTAATCGGACATATATAAATTTAACATACATGGTAAAATCAGAAAAAAAAGAGATACAATAATAAGACATAATACACAATTTTCCCCCCTACAGTTTACTTTTACAATCCATTTCGGTCTGTACAACAATTACAAATGTTTCATTCATTCCAATTTTTCTTTCTCATTTCTGCTCCTCCAATGTCACCCTTTCACAATTTTTCAATTCACCCGATAAACAAATTCGCTCTCCGGAATTCACCCTCCTAGATCCTCTTCAGTGACCCGCTAAACAAATTCAATATTAGACGGTAATGTGAGATCAGACCATCATTCATAGTCACAGCAGTAGATCAGTTAACCAAGAACAAACAAAAAGATACATTTTACGAGTATAAGACTAACACATAGATTAAAAGGAGAATATAATAAAAAACCCGGTTACAAGAAACACTTGAATGGATAAATAAGTTTAAAAAAAAAACAAAAAAATAATAGTATTAATAAAATAAAATAATTTAATGAATAAATACAACAAAACACACAAATAGAGAGGTCAACATATTAAAATAAATAAATAAAACAAAGAATAATCTCCGAGCTAATTCCCATGCAGGTGATGGTGTATGATCCCCAG
>NW_027116328.1:26502-28453 GCF_000696795.3 Halyomorpha halys
GAGCAGCCTCTGGACACCATTTATTATTCTTTCTGCAGAACCCCTGTCGTGCGCCGTTAAAGCCTGATCGTCCGCAAACCCTGTGAGGACCACGCTCTCTTGGTCACTTTTCAGGTCATATCCAAACTTATTGGCAAACTCCTGATCACAGAGCTCGCGGTACAAATGATCGATTGCTAGGTTGAACAGCGAAGGCGACAAGGGCCCTCCCTGAGGCACCCCCCGCAAGACACTGATCTGGCTAGTCGTGTTTGTTTCAATCGTGATCTTTATCTTATTTGTTGTTCGGAGAGCCGCAAACAGATTTGTAAGGTCGGATGACACACCTCTAGCCTCCAGCGAGCTCACTATGTGCCCATGACCAACGTTGTCAAAAGCGCCAACGACATCCAGAAAAACCACCGCGCAATCTTTTTTCCTATTTTTGGCATCTTTTTTGATCGCGTCGATGACTCTAGCGCTTACACGTGTTCCCGGCAGACCCTTGATGAAGCCCCTTTGACTTTTGCTAAAGGTGACCTGTTTTCTCAGTTCAATATCTAGAACCTTTTCGATGATTCGGCGCATAATCGAATATATCGTTATTGGCCTCCAGGAGGAAATACTTTTTTGGGTCTCCCTTACCCTTGTAGACCAATATTGAGCGCCCTTGGTGTAGAGGCTCCGGTACATATCCCACCTTCAGCATGATCTCCGCAATATACTTGATGATGTGTGTTACTTCAAAGTATTTTATTGTGCGGATCAACACACCATCCGGCCCCGGCAATGAGTCCAATGATGTCGACTTGATAGCCCTCTTTACGATCCGACTATCTATGGATACCAAATTTTGGATCGGGGCGCCCTTCTCATAATCCGCACGTTCGCGGAGATTCTCTTTTTCAAAGAGGCTTCTGAAATGTTTCTCTATGTCGGCTATCTTTAGTGGACATTGCTTGGGAGCGTCGGCGTTCATAATGCTCTGTAACACTTTTTTCCTTCTATTATAATAATTGTATTGAGCTAGCTCATAGTGGTACTGCTCCTCCCGACGGTTTCTGTCCGCCTTGTTAGCTCTCTGTGGATTCGACCCCTTCCCCACGGCCTTGTCGGCCATTTCGGTTTTTTTTTTTTTTCCTCATTTTATAGAATTTTATGGCAGGGTGCTGCGGGCCCAGCAGTTTGGCGTTAATAACTTTGAGGAAACTCAAGAAATCGCCCACTGCTTTGTCGAAATCCGCTGAGTTGAAATTTAAAACTTTCATGATATCCTGAAAGACAGCCGACCATTTACTTATTTCTACTTTGATTTGGTCCATTTCCCCCTCTCCGACCTCATCATCTCTTACCATGCTTAATAAGCCCCTTAGTTTTTTCTTGTTTGCCTCCCTGGGATGCTTTTTCGCTATGTGAGTTCCAAGACCTCTATCACCCTTAAAATTTAGCCCACAGATTGGACAGACTTTGTCAATTGTCTGTGGAGGAGGATCTTGTTTCTCTTGTTCTTTTTCCGTCTCCTCATTTGTCTGCGGCACTGTAGGCAATCTTGGGAAGATATCACCGAAACCACTCGACCTTAACACACTTTTTTTCGCAATCTCCAGTGGCATCCTTTGTCATCACGGAGACCACCACTGCCTCCTGAACAGTGCCTCCCGCTCTTGGAACCCATACTGCTTGTCCCAGTTCGATTCTGTCGGGCCTCTGTTGGTCTGAACTCATATTTCCTATATGCATCAATAATTCACCAACAGATACCGAGAACTTTTCACCTGTATTCATTAAGCATCAATGTAAAGGTATATACCTAATTTATTAATATAAAGATACTAAATAAAATGCTAAAATTTTTGATTTTTGTAAATAATTTCTTTTTCATTCTAATTTTTTATAATATATTATTAGGTTTAGATTATGTATTTAGCGTTTATTAAGGGAACTTGTGAGTTTTTTCAATGATATGTATATA
>NW_027116328.1:28503-30559 GCF_000696795.3 Halyomorpha halys
TCCCAAATTTGGTGTCCATAGATAGTCGGATCGTGAAGAGGGCTATCAAGGCAACATCATTAGACTCATCGCCGGGGCCGGATGGTGTGTTGATCCGCACAATAAAATACTTTGAAGTAACACACATCATCAAGTATATTTCGGAGATCATGCTGAAGGTGGGATATGTACCGGAGCCTCTACACCAAGGGCGCAAAATATTGGTCTACAAGGGTCTACAAGGGGACCCAAAAAGCATTTCCTCCTGGAGGCCAATAACGATATATTCGATTGTGCGCCGAATTATCGAAAAGGTTCTGGATATCGAATTGAGAAAACAGGTCACCTTTAACAAAAGTCAAAGGGGCTTCATCAAGGGTCTGGCGGGAACACATGTAAGCGCTAGAAACATCGACGCGATCATAAAAGACGCCAAAAGTAGGAAAAAAGATTGCGAGGTGGTTTTCCTGGACGTAGTTGGCGCTTTTGACAACGTTGGTCACGGGCACATAGTGAGCTCGCTGGAGGCAAGAGGTGTGTCATCCGACCTTACAAATGTGATTGCGGCTCTCCTAACCACAAATAAAATAAAGATCACGATTGGAACACACACGACCAGATCAGTGTCTTGCGGGGGTTGCCTCAGGGAGGGCCCTTGTCGCCTTCGCTGTTCAACCTAGCAATCGATCATTTGTACCGCGAGCTCTGTGATCAGGAGTTTGCCAATAAGTTTGGATATGACCTGAAAAGTGACCGGGAGAGCATGGTCCTCACAGGGTTCGCGGACGATCAGGCTGTAACGGCGCGCGACAGGGGTTCTGCAGAAAGAATAATAAATGGTGTACAGAGGCTGCTTGCGGAGATTGGTTTGGCAATTAATGCAAAGAAAAGTGTGGGTATTGTGTTAGACAAAGGAGAGCTGCGGTCAACAAAGCTCTCCCTTGAGAATACAGAGGTCATCCAAACAGCAAAAGCCGAGGACACCATCAAATATCTTGGATGTACATTCTCGGGAGAGCTAGTATTTGGAGAAGAGGTGGTGACAAAATTAAATAATAACCTCGATAAGTTGGTGAGCTCATGCCTCCTCAAACCGGAACAAAAGATAAACGTTGTCAACCAATACTTGTTCCCGGGCCTTGTTTACCCTCTCCAGACTGCTCCCCTTACAAAGATACGTCCTGCGATATTGGAGGGCATTGATACCAAAATCCGCAGGTGTATCAAGCCCATCATTGGGCTCCCCGCTTACACCTCGTCGGCGATGCTGTACGCACCCAGGAGATATCGAGGACTGGGTCTGATCCGCTGTCAATGGGAAGCTCCACTACAGCATTGGTTCATTGCCCAGCGACTGTCGAATGTTCCGGATGCCCTATTTCAGTCTATATTCAGTTACGAAACCGAAATTGCGGCATGTGCTGATAGACTTGGGGTGGATAGGGGCAACCAAAGTGTGAGAGTTCTACAAAAGTCGTTACGTAAGAAGGCTTTCGAAGAATGGGCCAGTTGCAGATGGCAGGGTATCGGTGTTCACCATTTCAAAGAGATCCCGAATGCAAATAAATATGTATGCGACAAGCAGGTACTCTCGGGGTCAGAATGGGCGAACGCCCTGAAACTTAATATCAATTACGCACCCCTGCGTGGAGTCCTAGGAGGCAGTGGACAGGAAGGAGAAGTTGGGCCCCTCTGTCGCAAATGCAGCAGAGAGTCTGAAACACCAGCGCATGTGCTGGGAAAATGCCCCAACAACTCCCTCCTTATAACACGCCGGCACCACAGGGTCAAAGAAGAATTGATGAAGTTCCTTGAAAGAAAAGACTTCGCCTTCTTCGAGGAGGTCTATTGTATTGACACCGACGGATCCGTAAGATATGCCGATATTGTCGCGTTTACAAAAGTCGGAGACACGGCTCTTGTCTTGGATCCGACGGTGAGATTTGAAAGTAATGACCTCGAACAGGAAGATTGAGTGGAAAGGGAAAAAAAGAAAATATATGAAAAATGCGTCCCTTTCCTTAAGGAAAAATTCCGCGAGACCTTCGGAGAGAGAGAGTTCACCGTGAGAGGCCTC
>NW_027116328.1:30609-36630 GCF_000696795.3 Halyomorpha halys
GTAAATATGCTACATATAGCTTTAATATTGTTAAAAGATTAACTAAATAGATATATGCATGCAAATATAGAATTATAGCTCGTATGATTATGATTATAAATAAATAACAATAAATAAACAAATATGAAAGTATTTTAAGAGTCAGTAGGTTAAAATATATATACAAACACCAAAGACACACAAAAATGACAAAATCGTGAATAAATAAATACAAAAAATAGCGAGTTAAAAATGTATAGATGGGTTAAAAACAGATTAAAAAAATATGTTAGTCACTAAGTTAAAATATATATACAAACATTTCAGACATAAATATGGTTAAAAAAAAACAAACAAACATAAAACTCGTTAAAACAGTATAAATACATTAATAATTGTTTAATATTAATGAGTCACTGGATAATAAGTCATGTTAAGAGAGAAAAAAAAATCCGATAAACAAACTTAATAAAAGAAGACATCCAAGTGATTACCTCTATTTATCTTACCACTGCTATGCATAATAAATGTCCGAAAAACGAAATAAAAAACGAAATCTCGAAAGAGGACCCAAAAGAGGAGGAAAAAAAAAAAACCCTCAGAGCTACCAATCAATTACTCTCTCCCTAATCAACTATGGTACAACTGGCTATTTAATGTGTTCCAGTTACACATTCAATATCCCCACCAATATACAATACAATTCAATATAAAGCTACAAAAGAAGAAAAAAAAATCCCCCATCATGCAATAATATCAAAACTAGCTAGCTATACAAAAATTACAATAACAATAAAGAGTGCTGGCTCCTCCGATAACAGACGACGTGATACGCGAAGATAAGGTGACCTTGATTGTCCACCAGCTGGGTGCAGTGAATGGTGGGGGGTGACAGGTCTGTTCCTTCCAGGTGATAGAGTCGCCTACCCCGGCTTGGTGTCGCCGCCTCTCCTCTCGCTAGACCTCCAAATATCAGCTCGTTCCACTCGAAAATCGGCAGACAACTCCCTTGCACCAATACCTCGACTGTGCCGATTTTCAATCGAATCGGACAACAATAGCCCGCCCACACACAAGGACAGCACGGACCTGATGTGCGCCTGTCGACGGCCAGAGCCAAACTCCGCTAAGGATAGATCAAAATTTGCGGTAATATAGACTGGCGCCTAACGTGGTTAATTTTGTTTTAATTTTTGTACTGTCATATATATATTTTTTTTATTCTGTCAAATATTTGAAGCAAGTTTAGTTATAGACGAACCAAAGAAACTAAAATGAGTGTATACCAATTAAAGAAAGATGAAGTGGAGTACGAACTCACTATAAGGGGAATTTCGGATCAGAAGAAAGTTGATACTATGCGAAAGAGACTCCAAACACTCTTGACAATGGAAGGAGAAGAGAAAATACCGCAACCGACAGGGTCCCTAATTACAGATCATGACGTAGAATTATCAGTTGGCTCAAATAAATTACATCGGATTAAAACCGAGTCAGGACACTTGGAGCGCACTGATACAATATTGCAGCATGTAATCAATAGAGTGTCACGTCTTACATTCACATACGAGGAAGAATTACAACAAAAATCTAAAATTATTACTGATTGCTTAGAGTTGTACGACGAAATCAAGGTCCAATTAGAAGAATCGAAATCGAGTGAAACCTCTACAGTTCACACGGGTTCAGAGAATAAACAGGAAAGGATAGTCGTAAAAGTATATGAGATGCCCGTTAAAGACTGGGGCATAAAATTTTGCGGGGATGGACAAGGCCTTAGTTTGACCGCATTTTTGGAGCAAGTCTCAGAATTAAAGGTTTCTCGGAATGCATCGACAAAAGGACTGTTCTAGTCGGCGTATGATTTATTTGGTGGACCGACCTTGATAACAGTTCGGGCACTGAAAAGAGAAGTGTCTACATGAGAAGAATTGGTGGCAAAGCTTAAAGAGTTCGAGCCGCGGGATTACGACGATAGGCTATGGGACGAAATAAGGAAACGAACCCAAGGATCGGAGGAATCGATAGGCGTGTACGCTGCTGTGATGAGCAATTACTTTCACCGCTTGAATAGTCTTCCTTCTGAGGAAGAAATGTTAAGGATAATTAGGAAGAATATGCTCCCGTACTATCAGGATCGCCATGCGTTACACAATATAGGATCAGTTAAGGATCTCGTGACACTAGGTCGCCGATTAGAGGAGGCTAAGTGGAAGATAAAGAACCATAGGCTACCACCAGGGAAAACTTAGAACCAGACTTAACTTACCAGCCAAGTACACAATCAATTCCATCACATCAGTGAACCCAAAGACCACAGTTAAACGAAGTGAACATCGCTCAGGGATTTCACCCCAAAATATAACTTGTTTTAGATGCTCTGGGTTAGGGCACATGGCCAGAGAATGTAGGGTACTACTAACATGCTGGAATTTTAAGAGAAAGGGCCACACTTCAAAAGACTGCCCCGAACCCAAAAAGCTTGAAAAGCAGCAGGGAAACGCGAAGGGGGGGGGGCAGACATAAATGGACTATATCTGAACAAAACCCCGAAGTCCATGCAGAACTCGACTGAATGGTTGCGGTGGTTGAAAACCGTAAGGGAAACCTTTCGTGGAAATGCTGTCTTAATCATGACTAAAATCCCGAAGGATAATAGACCATTTCTAATGGTGAATATACTAGGTAAAGGTATATTAGAACTTCTGGACTCAGGAGCGACGAGATCATTGTAAAATGTTGAAACATGGGGGGGGGGGGCTCTCTAAACTAGGAATTAGTTTAGAAAAGGAAGATAATACGAAACTCAGTCTTGCAGATGGGGCCCCGATTACAATTATTGGAAAAGTAACGCTACCAGTCAAATTCGAAAAAAAGTTGGTATTAATTGAATTTCTGGTGATGCCAAAATTAAACCACAAAGTCTACTTGGGGATAAATTTTTGGGAGAAGATGAGGGTGATACCTAATTGGGAAAAAGGCAGCTGGGAATGTAGTGAGGTGGTTGGCGAAGGAATGGTTCCTTCAGGAATAAGAGGAGAAACAATTTTAACTGGTGAACAACGGCAGCGCCTGGAAAATCTCATTCAGAAATGGAAAACAATTAAATATGGAAAACTCGGGTGTATATGTGACATGTGTAGAACATTATATCGATACGGGTAGTCAAAGGCCCATTAAACAAAGTTATTATTCAGTCTCTCCATTCGTGCAATCGATTAAAAATAAAGAACTGGGTCAGATGCTAGAGGATGGTGGAGTTGTTCCAAGCAACAGTCCCTGGTCGTCGCCTGTGGTAATGGTGAAGAAGTCTGATGGATTACACAGATTTTGCGTTGACTACCGACAACTGAACAAGGTCACGAAACGGGACGCTTACCCATTACCCTATATAAGCGATACACTAGGCAAGCTAAAAGGAGCCAAGTATTTATCCACTATAGACATTAAATCAGACTACTGGCAGGTGCCATTAAAAGAGAGCAGCAACTGCATTTACAGTCCCAGGAAGAGGTCTATTTCACTTATTAAGGATGCCATTTGGTCAATTTGACAATAGACAAATTTGAAAACCAGACCTTGTCTATCTCGATGATATTATAATAATACCTCCGGATTTCGAGAAACACCTACAGATATTGGAAGAAGTTTTACGACGCCTCGCTGAGGTCAACCTCATCATTAACTGGAATAGATGCACCTTTTGTCGAAAAGAACTGAAATACCTTAGCTAGGTAGGTAGTGCAGAAAAGGTATCAGCAATAATAAACTACCCGAAACCCAATAATGTGAAAGGAGTTCGCAGGTTCATTGGAATAGCTTCCTGGTATAGATTTACGATAATCGATTATTACCCGGTACTTTTCCCCATATTCGCCCGGGGTACTCTTCTTGCGTACTGCCCACAATGGACTGTTATAGGGCGAAGTGCTGTCTACAATTATCCCTTGCTTCCTTAAACTTTCTATTTCTTCCCTAATATGTTTTCGAAGTTCCTGGGGGTATCGCCTCTCCTTTACGTACATCACTCTATCCTGCTTCAATATGATTTCGTGGACCGTTCTTCCTGTAGCTCCTAGTACTTCCCCTTCTTTGTAAAAAATATCATCATATTTGTTTAATATGGCCTCTTTCCAATTCTCCCTCTTGTTAATCACTCAAACTCTCGCTTTACCGTCATCCATGAGTTTCTGACAGCTGTACCTCTTTCCTCCAATTCTAATATCCCAATGACCCCCACTATTTTTTATCTTTGCTCCCACCTTTTCCAAAAGATCACAACCAATGATTATCTGGTTGTCTCTGTAGGTACACTCCTCAAAACTCTCCTCTTCTTCTTGCAGTTTCTCCGGTTCTTCTCCAAGTCCTCTATTCTTGGTGATCATTCTCTCGCCCAGAGTCTCCTGCTTCATTTTCTGTATCCGAGATCTCTTTCTCTGTGGCTTCACTCGCGGATCCATTCGTCCTTCGCAAGATTTTTCTCCTCCGTAATCTCTGTGCGTTTATCTCCAAGGGTTCTGGCTGTCCGCCATACATCTTTCCGCCGATACATTTAGGGACACTGTCGGGCTATATGTCCCTCTGCCGCACCTTCAAAACATCTCGTGCGCAGGCAATGCGCCACTAGATGCCCAACCCTCTCGCAACCAAGACACTTGCGGTCCTCCCGCCGACCATTGAATCTGGGTCTTACTTGGGATGCTCTATTTTCCTGGTTACTATTTTTCTCTCTCCTACCATCTCTGTGCTCTCTCCTTCTCCAAGGGTTAGGCAAGTTTCTCGGCCTCTGATATTCTATCCGGGTCCACCCCGGCTCTTCTACTTCCATTCGGGCCTCCACCTCCCTAGCGCTTGTCTCTATAAGATCCTGAGCACATTCCACAAACGAGCGGTCTCTCGGCATTCCTTCCTTCTTCCCCAGTTCTTTTGCCAATTGAATCTTTAGTAACATAGTAGGGATAAAAGGCCGGTTCTGGGACAGTGTCAATGAGCCTTTTTGGACTTTGGACTCTAGCCTCGAACCAGCCTTAACCACGTGTCCTTGGACTTTGGACTCTAGCCTCGAACCAGCCTTAACCACTCACGTGTCCTTGGACTTTGGACCTTAGCCTTGACCCTACCTTCACCACTGGTCACGTGATCTACGGGGGGGGGAGTTGAATTTAAATATTTACTTCGACCTACCCTTAACCACTCACGTGGTCGGTCACCTCATCATTAAACAGCCAATGGGAGGCTAGTATTTGGTCACGTGACCCTATGGTGGGAGATTAAAATTCAAATTTTACAAGTGTATTAATAAAATTCAAATTAGTACAAAAATAGTGAGAGTATGGGCGAGCTGGTGCACTTCCTCGACTTGCCACAAAAACGCTGCGCTGTTAGTTCAGACGGTGACCGCTAGATAGCAGCACCATCGGCAGTAGTGAAAATATGGGGGAGCTGGGGCTTCGATTTGAGCAGCCAATCAGAAGCCAGAATTTTGATGACGTCCCACATGGCGGGAGATTTGAATTCAAATATTCGGCTCGACCCACCCTTAACCACTCACGTGGTCTGTCACGTGATCATTAGGGAGCCAATCAGAGGCTAGTATTAGGTCGCGTGACCCCTGGGGGGGAGGATTTTAATTTAAATTTAGTTCAACATAACCTCTCACATGATCACTAGGCCACGCCCCCTTTTAAGTCACGTGACCGTCAGCAGGGGCTGCTCGGACGTCATTTTATTTTTATTTTGTTTACCCCCACCACCCATCTAAGGTAACCACTTCTTATATAACCTCCGTTCGCCATTTTGGAGATAAATAGATCTGTTCTAAGTAGGACTTTTTAATCTTTCTTATCTTTTGATAATTTCGCCTTTGACCCTTATCCCCTCTGTTTTTAATCTTTTAGTGTAAACAATGTAAATAATTTGAACTGATTAAACCTAAAATATAAACACTGATATGTAGACCTTTATCTTCTAATCCCTTGGATGAATGCAATCAAGTCATTTTATTTATAATAAACTTGCTATCCTCTTCTTTTCGTTCGCCGA
>NW_027116328.1:38770-39520 GCF_000696795.3 Halyomorpha halys
ACAAGGGACTTTGAAATTGTATAATCTGTTTTATTACGAGGGTCTCGCGATCTTATTCCTTTCGATCACTGCCATATTGGTCATTTTGAACCTTAATCTCCACAGTTCTTAATCTTTTAGTGTAAATAATTTGAACTGGTAAAAAATAAACACTGATATAGGGCTAGTTAATCCTCTCTTATCTGTTAATTTTTTCGGTGGAAGCAAAGAAACTTTGAAACAATAGTTCGTTACACATGATAGTAGGATATGTGACGGTATTATAATCAGCTAATAGAATTATTAGATTTGCTAATCGTTTGTACCTTGTTATATTTCTGATAAAAACCAAAACTCCGCGTCTATAACGTAAGTATTCCATTGGATTGCTGAAGGTTATCTAACAGCTGGAAGCGAGACCCTCGTAATAAAACAGATTATACAAGTTCAAAGTCCCTTGTTTACATTCATCCAAGGGATTTGAAGATAAAGGTCTACATATCAGTGTTTATGTCTTACCAGTTCAAATTATTTACACCAAAAGATTAAGAACAGAGAAGATTAAGGTTCAAAATGACCAATATGACAATGATCAAAAGGAATAAGATTGCGAAACCCTCGTAATAAATCAGATTATACAAGATCAAAGTCCCTTGATTACATTCATCCAAGGGATTAGAATATAAAGGTCTACATATCAGTGTTTATGTCTTCAGGCACAGCTAAGCTCCTGGTTTTAGTATAAAAGTGGGTGCTGAGGTTATGAGTGGT
>NW_027116328.1:42816-44145 GCF_000696795.3 Halyomorpha halys
CTACTGCCGATGGTGCTGCTATCTAGCGGTCACCGTCTGAACTAACAGCGCAGCAAGTAACTTTTCTTGTTTTAGCTTAAGCTGAAATTTTATGGAGAATATTTTGAGAGCAGCGGTTCTGACAGTACTCTAAAATACTCAGGCAGCGACAATGGTGGAATCGGAAGAGCAGGGACTTCCGCCACTACCAACAAAGACCTTGGCGTCAGAACATGCGACCACCCTGGAATGGATTAAGGTTCGCACTGGGACAGCGCAGGAATTGAGAAGTGCCGTTTCAGACTTAGAGATATTCACCGGAGAGGTTGGTGAGTTAAATCATTTCATTAAAGGCGGAGATGACCTGATAGCACGGATAGCGGCGAAAGAGGGGGAAAATTTGCTGAGTGGGGCAGATGCGATGTCGCTGAGGGCGGCAGTGATCTGCCGAATAAAAAGGAACATCTTGAACCATATCCAGGCAGATCAGAAAACGCCATGGAGCCTGGTGAAGGAGAGATTGAAAAAGGCGTTCGGCGGGGGCAGATGGACACCTGTAGAGGACATTTTCCGGATGTTCCGGGAAGAGAAGAAATCGAGACAAAGTAACGGCCAGTTCGCTGGAATCCTCCTCGCCCGTTTCAACCAAATTACGGATAAGGTGAGTGAGACGAGGAGTATAGCAGAGGTGCAAGGGATCATGGGATTCCTGTCCACCATCTTAAAAGTGCAATTGGCCCGAGAGACAGAGAAACGAGAGGGCGTGCCCAGGGAGCGCAGTTTTGTGGAATGTGCCCAGGAAATGATGGACGCCAGCGCAAGGGAGGAAGAAGTTAGGACGGGAGTTGAGGAGGCCAGCTGGACAAGGGTCGCATTTTTGTTTGAACGTTGTTGAATGCCATGTTTTTGAACGCCTTAATTTTATTATGAGGGTCCCGCGACCTGTTTCTTTTCGTTCAGCGCCATATTGTGAGGCTGAGTGTACTCGGAAGCCATTTTGTTTTTATCTCGTCATCATTTTTATTATGAGGGTCTCGCGGCCTTTTTCTTTTCGTCTCCGCCATATTGATATCAGTGTTTATGTTTTAAGAATTATCATTATACTTAGTTCAAAGTCAAATCGTAGTTATTAGTAATAATTTAATATTAATATTATACTTATTTGATAATTTAAAACTATATGAGTGGTCGTAAGAGGGAATAGGGAGAGGGTATGATGAAATTTCAGGATATTCCTCCCAATACGTTTTAAGATTTCGGTGAAGATATCGATGATTTCAATAAGAGCCATGATATAATTTCATTTAATAATTGTATGATTAAAGTACAAAATATATTGTTTATACTTAA
>NW_027116328.1:45755-46051 GCF_000696795.3 Halyomorpha halys
AGTTTGTTTATGCTTTAGGGATTATACAAGTTCAAAGTCCTCTGTTTACATTCATCCGAGGGATTAGAAGATAAAAGTCTACATATCAGTGTTTATTTTCTAGGTTTAACCAGTTCAAATTATTTACATTGTTTACACTAAGGATCTAATTATCTCTCAGTTTGTTTATGCTTTAGGGATTATACAAGTTCAATCCCCTTCTAACATTCGTCGGAGGGATTAGAAGATAAAGCTTTAAATATCAATGTTTATGTTTTAGATCCGATCAGTTCAAAGTACTTACATTGTTTACAATT
>NW_027116328.1:46101-53174 GCF_000696795.3 Halyomorpha halys
CGAATATTTGAATTCAACTCCCCCCCCCGTAGATCACGTGACCAGTGGTAGGGTCAAGGCTAGGGTCCAAAGTCCAAGGACACGTGAGTGGTTTAGGCTGGTTCGAGGCTAGAGTCCAAAGTCCAAGGACACGTGGTTAAGGCTGGTTCGAGGCTAGGGTCCAAAGTCCAAAAAGGCTCACTTACTGCGCCAGAACCGGCCTTTTACCCCTACTCAGTTCATAGAGGCCCATTTAAAGATAATAAATGAATGAATGAATGAAAAATAATTTTATTCTGGAACAAAAATTTCTTACAATTCCCTACAAATAATTACAATACTCGATATGTCTGGTATAAAGTGGTTTTATATAATAAGTAATAACATAATCAAAATAATAAAAATAGCACTAATATATACTAAAAATAAAAACAAAAGTGTTGAGGTTTCGGACTTGATATTTATAAATATTCAAAATATAAAGTAAACAATAAAATAAATGAATAAATCATTTCATAAATAAAATATATCAAATATATATCCTTCCTACTAATACTTCTTTCACTCTATTATTAATAATAAAATTGTCTTTTGGATAAAATGTAATGCACCAATTAATTCTTTTACAGTGATTCGGCTCAATAAATTTATCTACAATTAATAAAATTTTAATGTATAAATCTAGCTACACTTTGTAGTTCTGTCAAAATGACAGCACATGACATTGAACATGACATTATGATGACTAATGACATTATGAATTAATTGATAAAATAGCTTCCTCTCATCAGTACAAAAAAGATCCTCAAAATATTGTTAATAAATAAGTAATATTGATGTTACGTAAACATTGTTCGGTTGATGTATGACAGTTGTTTGATTAGATGATATGATTGACTGAGAGTGGCGTTGTTGAACACAGAGGTTAGTGGACGTTGATTTGGTTTGAAGGGACTGATCAAGTAAATGATATTTCGACCATCGGTTACACGACGTTATCGAAGTAACAGGAAGCTGTATCTGCGGCTGTAGGATGTGTTAATTATTTGTGTAAATTTAAGTACCGTATAGTATAAGTACACTTAATATACCTATGTATAATTATATGTTCTTATATATAGTGGTCTGAGAAAAAAATTGTACGTTAATGTTCAGAAAAAGTAGGAACGTTACTTATCAAAATATACTATTAAGAAGGAAAATGTATTTAAATATATTGACGAAACGTCTAGAAGTAGTTTTTGCTTTAAATATAAGACTTTTTGAATTTCAAAGTAGTCTGGAGATCACACTAGTTATCTAAGTGATTCTATTTTTTTTTCTCCCCGGGGGGCTATTTTTTTCATGAATATTTTATTACATTGCTGAAAGAAAATGTTTCCTCCACAGTGGTATATTATTTGTTTTAAGGCGAGAAAAACACAAATTTATGGAATTTTTATCGCATGCATTCCTACTTTAACCTACTTATTCTGTGGCAAATTTTTGTGACTTAATAAAGAGAAAAATAAATAAAAATACTCAAATCTTGTAGTAAATGGCTGAGAGAAAATTTTATGCCAGATTATTGAATGGCTTAACGCTAAATAAATTATCAAAACTAACATACTGCTGCTGAAAAAAGACTTAAGGCTGAAAATATCGAATCCACGCGCTATTGAAATCAATAAATTTTATCATAATATATTTTATAGTAAAAATAAAACTTTAAGATATCAACATAAATTCTAAGTGAAATGAAAAATAGATATCATATACTAAATGCTTCAAATGAGTAATGTTTCTGCTACAACATTGTCCATATTTAACTTTATGAATCTCTTGAGCGAATCTAGTCTCATACTTGTCAAAAACATATACTATCCTATTCAAAACTGGGTCTTGTTTTAACTTGATTCAAGTTATACTCTCTAGTTTATATACTTGGAAACACCAATTATGTGCTACTCATATAGGTATTCTGTATGAATAAAATCCATTAATTTTTTTTTATATTTAGGTTATAATTAATTTATTTTTGATTATTAACCTAATTTAGTAAACTAAACAAAGAGGTCCAGAAACGCTACCCGTTAAATTAGAGAATATGTTCACCACTTATTGTCCTTAAAAAATAGCTTAGGAGAATTTAAGTGAAAAAATTCCTACACACAAAGCACATCTGATCTTCTTAAAGTCTGCTTAATCATGAAGTACACAAGATATATAACAGAGATCTGAAAAAAATTGACATTATTTTTAATTGGTCGTATTTCCAAGATAGTACCGCAGATTAGGGTTATTTGTTCTTTTCTTCAGACAGCCCTAAAAGCTGGAAGGGCTGTTACAAAGTAGTCCAGCCTATTGTAAAATCTGCAGATTAAGTAAAATACAAATTATATAAAAAAACTTCCGACTAATATTTTGATTTGTGCTTATGGCCACAATATTTCTAAAGAACTCTGGTATAGATTTTAATTTTTTTTCAAATATATTTTATTGATTTAGAAATCTGACTTTCCCAAATACAATATACTTGTTTGTTTGTTTTTATTTAGTGGCGCTAAACGACATTTATATTTTATTTAATTTTGCTTATATTTGTTTAATTTGATGTTTTATTATTTTATTTGTTAATCTATATATTTTATTATTATCATTTCCTTCTTTATTTTATTTTCTTTCGTTCAATGCTATAATTTTGTCAGTAAATGTTTTGATTTTAATAACTGAAACACTAATTCTATTGTTTTATCATCGTCGAGTGTACTCTTGATATTTAGTGTACTCTTGGCACTCATACTGATCATTATTCTTGTATTATGAACTTAAACTTATTGAATACTCTAGAATTGAATTTTTTTAAAATCTAAAAGTATGTTTATTCCAGTGAGGAATGCAAGGAGAACTTCAAATAGTGAGAAAGCCGAGTAGGAGAATCCATTAAGTTTATTTCTGGTATATTAATTGGCCGAATTGATTTCCTGAGCTGCTTTCTTACGCTTTCAAATAAAATCGGAACAAGTAAAAGGCAATCTCTTTTTTTTTTTTTTTTTTTACTTTCTGAAAAAATTGAAACAGCGCGGTGTGTAAATATGACAATAGGCCTTTGTTCTAATTCGACATTTTTACTATAATCAAACTGACGCGAGCATGCGCTTGGAGGGCCTACTGAATGAAAGAATACACATGAATGAATCACGTTTCTACTTTCTTTCAAGCTATTTCATTGGCTAGTAAAATTTTCGGGGCGAAAACTAGAACTCAACTTAAACATCTGGATTACTTCGATTCCTTGCACAAAAGCACTTTCTGTTTTTTTTTTCTTTATTCGTCTCTTCTGTAATTGCATTTCTTGTACAATAAAAAACTCCAAATGATTTTAGAATTCATCTTGTTATATGTACTATTCCGAAGTATAGCTGAATATCTACTTCATTGAATAAGTAGAGGTTCGCTGATATAAAAATAAATTATAACCTTTACAGACATGGAATTAAAACATAAAGTAGTTAAGTTTCTTATATCTGTCCGTTTCTTTTTCCTGTTAAAACACCAATGACTAAAAACTGAATGTTCGCACTCTGTTGAATGTAAAAAAAAAAAATATCACATTTCGTGAAGCCTAAGAATAAGCTCCTAGACCTCTTTACTACAAATACTTTTTCCAGCTAAGTAGATTGATTATACATGTGAAAGATCGACTAAAAACAAGACCCATCTACATCTGAGGGGACACGGAAAGTAAATATAAAACGGTAGGTTAATTCAGAGCAATAACGACTTGGAGCGGTCACGAACCTCAGGAGTTGTTAGCCCTCGAGCAGGAACCAAAGCTCTCACACGATTGGTTGTTAGCGACACGTCACGGTTCATCCACCCTCTGTACGCAGGAGATCGATCCTCAACAAGGAGGCAGACCACAAAGAAGGCCCCCAATGTTTTCATTGGGTATTGTGCGAACCGCATCAAAGGAAACCGGAGGCCTGTGGTGGAGAATTGTGGATTGATATCACCAACGAATGAACAACAAGCAGAGCGTTGGTATGTCGAAACGACCTCTTGTTTTGCCTAATTAAAGAAGGATGTGTTTTTATTGCAGGTGCTATTCCAGGTGCTATATCTGATAAATATTATGTTTCACGATGATCCAAATTAGCTATACCTTACTTTTCATATAGCAATTTTTTTTTCATAATGACAAAATTTTGGGCAATAATTAATGTTAGTAATAATCATACCTTCCTTTGTTCATAGACTATCAGTCATTTCTTAGTGTCTAGACTATCAAATAAAATAACATAATAATTAATACAGACTTAAAAAAATAATAATTATAAATAGTAGCTGGTTCAAGTAGTCAAAAAGATACAAAAAATAGCAGAAAACAACTACTGATTAGTTGCCAACGTTTGACCTATATTTCCAAAATCAGTTTTCTTTTTGTCGGACTGCAGCCTTACAAAGTGGAACGAAACGTTTTTTTGGGGTTTTCTGTACCTTTTTAGACAGCCTCTCTCTCTCCCCTTCCCTCTCCCTCCCGTACGATCTTTCTACAATTTATTACATACTATCAGCTAAAAATAAAAAAATATAATAAATTATCTTCTAAGTCTTTTAACAGAAACAAATAAACGTTTGGTATTAATTATTTATAAGAAATATTTAGGCGATTATTCCTAATGCAGATTTAATAATGCATTTTTCTAAAAGTATAATTGTAAAGTAAGAACATCAGTTTCATTCTGGACACCAGCCAAATAGGTCCATTATTTATCATTTATGTACCTACTCTCGGTTGGGACTAAAAGGACTAACATCCATCTCACAGCATCATTGGTACTAAGCCAGCTAAGTAGGAGTGCTAAAGTCGTAAACGCTCTGAACATGAGTGGAACTTCGCTAGAACTTTCATATTTCGAAATGGATTTTGGGATGGGTGGAACTGCATAAGGAATGGATCAGAGGATTTGGATGATGCCAGAGGCTCAAATTAAATGAAAGTGTAGTATTTATGATGCAGTGTTTAGGTGGTAATGTTATACTCCCTTTATCTATTATCTCTGTATAACAGGAGTTGGCTGGCGAGCTAAAAGCGTGTCACTCTGAGGAACTTCTTCTTCATCGTTCATTCAAGACAGAGCGCGAGATTGGTCCTCCCATATTATTAGGCCTTGTAGATTTTGACAGGACACGCTGGATTCTGGGGAAAGCTGATAATCTTGGAAAAGAAAATCCACCACCGGTACCCTACGTGTAGAGTCCGTTAAACTGCAGAGCACATGGTGTTGAATTGTACCATCAAGGAAGGTTCTTGAGGAAAACTGGAATGTTCGCCCTCCCCGAGTCGTACTTCTCCCACCTAATGGAGGAGGAGAATAATCTCTTCTTTAGGAGGTCGGCCCGACGCACTTTATATTGGGGAGGGCTCAACCACCCGAGTTCGGTGAGCCCCCAATAGTAAAATATGAAGACGAATAAGCATACGCAGACTGATACCAGTAGGGTTGGACCTGGCTTCGTATTGGAGGAGGAGGCGCTAACCATCTAAAAGTCACTCACCAGAACGAGCTTAATTAAATGCAAAATTAAATGATACCGCTCCCCCCCCCCCTAAAAAAAATTGGAAATCCTGTGAATTCTGTATACAAAAAATAA
Source organism: Halyomorpha halys (assembly GCF_000696795.3). Lineage (NCBI taxonomy): Eukaryota > Metazoa > Arthropoda > Insecta > Hemiptera > Pentatomidae > Halyomorpha > Halyomorpha halys. The sequence continues at coordinate 51,718 of NW_027116328.1, forward strand.
GATTATTGGCATGCGTATTATCCCGTACAGCAGAAATGAAAAATAAAATTGTTAACGAAAAGCATTGATTAGTGTTCTTATGAATGAAACGTTTGTTGTTAATATCCAGTCATTAACATTTTGTTTTGTCCTTTTTCCCATTTACTCTTCAGTAAAATACATAGCTATTTTAGTACATTTTGCAAATATTGTTAAAAATGAATGGAAATTATGTGAATCGAAAATTATAGACCGTGATTTTGTATGTTCAACATAGGAAAAACTTAAATCTGCAGTTTTATTATTAAATTATATCTAATTTTAAAATATAATGAAGGGTTTCAACAATGCGCTCATAAGCAAATATGAAAACTATTTTTTTAATATTAATTTGGAGGACAAATGTTTATTTTGCCATTTTTCTATCCTTACGATAATGTTTTATAATGATATCAAGAAATTTTTGATGGACACTTATGTGGAATTTGTGAAATTTCTAATTTTTTCTATTTAATACTATACAATATTATACTAATCAAAATTACTAGCAGGCCATGTCATTGGGTCATATACTTCACAACATCCTCGTATTCAAAGCAATTCCTGATGTTCAAACCCGGTCTTGACGGTTGGCGGTTGACTCAGAATAATCTGTCCTTAAGTTGGAAAACAAGGACATTAAACCCCAAACAAATAATAAAAATAAAGTTATAAGCGACTCACAAGAATTCTGTATATAATTAGTGAAAAACCCTAAAATATTTATTACATTAAGCAAATGAACAGCTTATTGTAAGGACATTAGCTTAATTTCGAACGTTAGTTTTTATTTATTTTTTACATTTATTGTCAGTATATGTAATTATGAACATTATTGGGATACTGTTATAGATATAAACAAGTAAAAAGTATTATTGATAGTTGTCTACCTTCATAAAGTGACTTCATAAAAGGAAATTGGTCTGCAAGACTGGAACACGTCCGACATTTTCGTCCTTTCATACGACCTTTTTAAACAATATTTGCATACTAGAATGTTGGGGGAAGGTCTTGCCAAGATACACACGATGCCTGACAGTATTCGGTATAAGGAGCGGACTAGTTTCTTCTATTCAGTCCCGGCTAAAAGGCAGCCAACCGCCGTCAACAAAAGCTCTTGACAAATATTTGCCGCCGCATACAATACCCTCTCTTCAAGGTGCGGTTGCCATGTAATGAGCTCAGCTCTTGGCTAAATCTTTTTACACTTTTGAGGGATATTTTATATTAATTTACTTTATCACATCCATAAGCCTTTTTTTTTTTTTTTTATCAAAGGTTTATAAAAATAAAAATTTTGTCCTTCGTATAGAAACATTGCATTATCTAATTATACATCAGCGGATTCAACTAAATATATATATATGTTCAGAATTATTAGTAATATGAAAAATTGCTATTTGACACATACAAAATAACAATATTACCACATATATTTA
>NW_027116328.1:53224-85776 GCF_000696795.3 Halyomorpha halys
TATCGAATTGGGAGATGTGGTAGAGGTGTAATTGTAATTATTTTTCAACACGCAGCCATGAGAAAGGCTCAAAGAGAACTTTTTGAAGGTACGTACGTTACATATAGGCAAATGAGATTTCATTAGTTTTTATTTTTTTATTTCAAGGGTATGAAACTTTTGGAGTATTGTAAAAAATAAAACATTCAGATCGTATATATTTTTAATGTGTGCCGCAGGAGTGACCCAAGTGAATGCCAGGGGTGCCATAAGTGAAAACATTCCATGAAAAAAAAATAATAAAATGAAATAGCAAGTACACGATGCATAATAGCATTTAATTTGCATTTTTAATCTTTTATATTCTCTTATATATGTCTTATATATTCAACCGCTCTAAGAATAATTGTGCCGTAATTTTTCTTCTTCCGACAAAGGTGGAATATGGCCACAAAATGGTTTTAGCCCAAAACGGATGCCGTGACAAAAGAATTTTTGGGAACCTCTGTAATAGAGAAATAAGAGATTACTTTGGTAGGTTTTTTAACATATTTTGAATATCATCTACTCCTGATTCGTATGGTTTTACCTCTTTTATACTGTTAAATAGTTTTGTTTTAATGAACGAGATATTGTGTGCAATTTCAGTTTTGTTATCAATTCCATCAGGATAGATATCATCTACAAGCGAATCCACTCGTCGGAAGTATTTGTTTGAATGAATTCCTGCGAATTCCATAACTAATGGATCAGGTATTTGTTGTGTGAGTTCGCTTATTAAATGTGTGGGCTGATAGCACTTCAATTCTCAGAAATGCTGTGTATTTGTATTCCTAAATAGGCTAGGCGATGCATTGCGTGAAATGGTGTTCAAATTTTCTGTTCCTAAGATTCTTTTTTCATTTAATAATTCTGCTGGGTATTGAACTGCATTTCATATTATATTACTTTAAGTAGGTCCTTATGAAACACTTCAAGGACATTTATTCGTTGTATTCATTGTGGCACGAATGAACACACTTCTGTATTTAAAGTACTGTTCACCAAAAATGGAGGCAGTACTTCACCCTGCATCTGTTATAAGGTAAAGGGCAATCTTGATATTGTATTAGTGGCCTTACATTCCCAAATCCTCGGGCGATAAGGCGGCCATTGTATAAGCATCAGGCTAATGACGAAGCTGTCACTTATGGTTATCGAGCGGAGGTGGCCAACCTATAATTTGTGGCTTCATTACCTAATGAGCTAGTCCCCTCTCGGGGCAACGGCACGCTAGTCCGAGGAAACCTAATTCAGGATATTGCTAATTGGGGTATTGTACACTTAAAATTAATTAAAATTAATTAGAAAATACTGTACCTCAGATCTTGTGGGGCGGGATTGGAACAACTAATACTTTTTTGGTGTCGGACAGGGAAACGTATACTCACTTTTAATCTCACTAATTAAAAAAAAAACAAAAACTACGAACAAAATAAAGCCTTAATAGTAGTGAATACCTTACCTCTCAAATAACACTATGTATAGTAGTACCTCTGTTATAAAAGTTTTAATATGACAGAAAACTATATTCATGTACTAAACCTTTACCGTTTTATTTGGACAAAAACGCTTAGATTATAATTCTGATGGACTAAAATGAAATGAGAAGATGAACAATAATAGTGGAAACTTTACATTAATAAAAACCCTTTATTATAGACTATAATGTAATGTAAGGAAGGTGTTCTATTATGTTCATCATTTTCCATAATACTTGATTTTGATCTGGCTGGACCCGCCCTACTAAAACCCCTAGAGAGAGACGGTCCTGAAACGAGAGGAGGAGACTTAAGTTTACTCGAGCAATATTTACAAAGCGCCTGAAAGTAAAAAACCGCGTGAATATTAAAATATCGTCGTTTAAGCTGTTATTTATAATAAGTCAAAACAATTTCACAATAAGATTTTAAAATTTTTAAATGTAATTAAAAATTCAACATTATCTAATGTCTTGTCTCAATTAACATTGATATTTGGATAAATCGGATACATGGATAACGGTATATATTTTTTTTTCCAAAAGAGATTTCTTGAGATAAAGCATTATTTAATTTCTTTTTTTTTTAAATGGCTAAAGTTTTGCTCTTTATGGTTTTGTATATGTTTTTATTTTAATAATAACAATGTATTAGTGTTGGCCTCATATAAAAAGTAATAAAAATATAACTCTCATACAACAATACAGGACTCAAACCCTTATGGAGCGAACAGGATTTCAACGATTTTTCTAAACGTTCCCAGACAGCACTAGTCCTTCCTCTCTGGATTATAATCATCATATATACAAGGTGTATATTTAATTACTCAAAGTTACAAGGTTACAAGATACAAGGTTAATTACTCATCAATAAAACTAAGTATTGTACGTGTTACGCGCCTATAATGTACACCATAGACAGCTGTCACACAAGCCTTGGCTCTATCTATTCTATTCCTGGAAGTCTCTATCAACGCTGTTCTCCCCTTAACGAGTTCTTATCATCCTCTACCTTTACATATTGCTCATAAAGAATTAACATAATGATGTAGGAGATAAATCAAAATTATTCTGAATTCTAGACTAATCGAAGGACACTCTAGGAGATAGGTTACATACTAGATTAGGTTATACATGATACATACTGGGTTAGATACATACTACGTAGCTGTACATAAGGTATTCCTTAGTCTATGTTATCGTCTACCTTTAAATTAAATAAACTATATCTGACGCCACACTGCGTTCGCGATAATGAAACTGACGACATATAAATATTTTTAACATGACACCCCAATACTGCTATGTACTAGTAGCAGATATACTTGGGATGCCAGGATAATCGCTGAAGGCAATTATCCAAAAATAAGTTAATTAATTGATTATAAATTGAGTCCTAAAAAACTATTATTATAATTGGATTCCTTTCCAAAGGCTGTTTGTGTGTTTACCAGTTTACCAATTAAATACCTTTATATTTATAAAATGTTGTTACCATTAATTATATAGTATAATAAAGAGTGATATATTGGGTTATATAATAGTATATAAACTACATAATGAAACTAAGTATTTATTTACAATTTGTTATTATGATTAAAATGATTCAGATAAAGGTTGACATAAAATATATATTATTACATGATTACTTATTAGTTAATTTATACTTATAGCTGCTGATGCCGTGGGATGTAGTGCCGTAGGTGTATTATTCTGTTTCATAAGGGATGTCCAGGTCTGATGGCCCTTCTCACAACTTCGTCTGGTCGAAGTGCATCCTCTAAGTCTGCCTCCTGACTGTCCTCCCCCGTCTAAGCCTTCCTGTTGAGTGTCTCTGTCTGCTCTTCTAAATTCCCTCTTATCTTTTTCTCCCACTTCCCTTTTGGGGCGTTACCTTATTTTTAAATCTCTTCTCTGATTGGTTATCGATGTCCGAAGACTCCCAAGGCAGGCGTCCCCCGCCTCAGGGCCGAGGATGTGTAACAAAAAGTTTGACTAGTCCAGGAAGGGCCTGCACCTGGTTAATTTGATTCTGGTCCCTCGTCACAAACTATCATTTTTGTTAGAACACTTAAAGGTTAGCCAATCTAATTTTCTCAGGGGCCTCTGGTAATGTGACAAACTTAATACAGATGTTTTCATATCCGGGGACTCAGTAAGAGACTCCTACCCTAACCGGGTATCGGGGACAGATAGCAAAAAACCTTAACAAACGACGTCTTGTTGAAATCATGGCTAATTCCTCGATACATAGCAATACATTAGTTTGGAGATTGAATTCGAATTCCGTCGTATTGTGAAATCAAAAATAATTTATATTTAGTATTACTTGAAAGTTGGATTATGTCATGTTTTTCCTCGGAAAAAATAGTTTACTTTTGTATTTTATGATATTCCTCTAGCCTTATTAAAACATTTTAGAAGGACCTTAAGTAATATTTAAGAAAGAATAAAACCTAGCGAGTGGAGAGAGAGAGAACAGCTCTTGTTCCTAATCCAATCTGAGCTATCTGCAATGACAGCCCGAGGTGCCGCTGATATTTTTAATAAGGACAGGGCGTACCTGAGCCTCTGCAGGAAACACTTAAAATGTAAATAGGCAAAATATTAAGCTGATGGCTTCCCCCTCCTTTTCCCTCTCAGGCCCTTCCTTTTAATTTTTCATTAAAAACGTCCTCTGCATGCGTAATTCGCCAAGAGGGCGGTATAATTGAGGAGGCAGTGAGGAATTAGCAGTCTTCTCCAGGGGAATTAGGTGTATCAATTAATAGATGATACATTGTTTTGGAGAATTTCCTTTTTATATATGAGAAGGCCCCTTTATCTGGTTAGAAAAAAAACATGTGAAGGTTAAATAAAACACATGATAGGAATAATGCAACTCACTTATTTGAAAATTTTTTGTTATGGCCACACCTGCAATCTCTACAGTCAGATCTATTAGATAGAAAAATGGTACTTACCATAACTCTGGTTTCCTGCAATACAGCAGAACCTTTTTGATTTGTGAATAAAATCTTCGTAGTAGTAGGAAAATTGGTGTTAGACTATTATTAGTAAGGGTGGTATTTATTGGAAAAATATCCTAATTTGAGTCATTCCAATTTATTCTTAAATTCGTCAAAACTAGGTGGTTTTAAGTAAAATAATTATTTTTGTTTTTTTATTTTGTCCAGTAAAGTAACCGATATCGAGATTTTTTTAATATTTCTTAAATATTATTATGTCCAATCATTACATCGATTTAGTAAATGCTCTTATATAATCCATTTTTACTTATGTTTTACATTTTGAAAAAAACAAACTCAAAACATTAATAGAGTATCAGTTCATTTCTTGGGGGTTGTTTTGACTTTTATTAAAATGTAAAAACTTATAGTTACTATTCTGATTGTACCACAGTTGATTTTCTTATATGAATCTCAAGCATTTTAAGGATTAAGTAAGAGAGATAGGATTATTATTTATAACTAACTCCAGTATGTTCCAGAGAAGCATAGGCCGCTGTTTTGTGAAAATTATGGCTTCCGCATTTTCAATTTTTTGATGTAATCCTAACTTTTTATGATACTTGGGTGTTTTTTAAAGCTTCTTTTAGTGTATTAGTGACTTTATCAATTCGGTAAGATGAGAAATATAACGCTTTCTTATCAGAAAAAAAGAGTATATTAACATCTTTCATTTCTGATGGTCATTTACAAATAAATTTTATAATATTGGACCTAAGCAGGACCCTTGCAGGAGACTAACAGTAGTATGGTACAGGGAAGGTTATACTAACCCTACACCTTATTGAATAATTTAAGTTATGACTTGCCTCAGTATTGTTCCAAGTAATTATAACAACTAAAATATGTGTGAATAACTTAGCTTCATATCACGCTTACATCACAGCTATTTTATAAATCTACTGACAGCACATTACATCGTTAATGATATCGGACCACTAACTGAATATGATGAGGATATGGATGAAATCGATGAGTAAAAAAATAGTAATTAATTTTTGTTTATAATGTATTCATATAATACTATATCCTAACCACGCCCCTCTATATACTATACTGGTTATTGGTGACCCAACACTCCCTCCATATCTGCAAAATGGACTCGCCTACTTCCACAATCTTTGAACACTACATTTTTTAAAATTTAAAATTATTAAATTACGCAATTTGACATAAAATTCGAACAAATATTATTCCGAACCTATTAATCACGCTTCGTATTCGAGGAAATGCGGAACTAATTGAAATTATCATTAAAATCTTTACTTAATAATTCTATGATAACATCTCATTTTGGTCCCATTCGGACTAATTTTTGTTAGAATTTAATTTAGAACTAAACCTTAAAAGTTTTAAACTTGAAATAAAAGTTGTAGTAGTGGGGGATAGTGTCAGTATTATTCCTTTTTGCAAGTATCGGTGGATGGGTTGATTCCTCTAAACCACCTTAATCATTGATGTATAATACCTCTGTAGAACGCGGGGGTTGTGGACGCAAATAAAATCTTTTTACTGTTCTTACAATTTTATTAGTTACGATTAAGTAACATACAACGTTCTTACTGTAGTGAGAACCAACAATACACACAAAAAAGCCTTGGCGGCAACATCCTTGACTGTTACAAAACCGTTGCAAACGGTTCGAGCTCAACATTCGATATATTCTCAGTTTGCTACAGAGCAACATGTATACATTAAAAAATGAAATTTTACATCTCACTTTAACAACCTCAGTGGAAATACCGCAGGTAACTAGCAGTTAGTGAATCCTTGAATTAGCCTGGATCGTATACTCTGAAGTGTCGTATACAATTCGATAAGACAATTCAACACAATAACTTAAAATCTTCACATTTAACAATTTTTCTGCTATACTTTACGTGTGTGAGAGAGTGTACTGGGTACTAACATTCGGATATAATTTATACATATGATACGTTCATATTAGGCGTCCCTAATTGCTATATGAATTGTTTTTCCTTATTATTTATTTATCCAACAATAGTTACAAAAGTTGCAATAGTCAAGTTCAATAATCATACCAATTGATTAAATCTTAAGTAATGTAGACACAAGCTCAAGGAAATAAAAACTATTTTTTTTCATTTTATGTGAAATTAGAATCAGTGAAAGAAAAAAATAAATATTGAGGTGTAAATGGAGGTGTAGATTAATATGAGGTGAAGATGGTCGGGGGCATGGTAAGCAAAAAATACAAATACAAAATAAATAATACACAAATAAATGCTTCGTTCGGTTGTTTATTTATTGCTGACCACACCCCTGACTGGATTCTCCTCAGAAAAAATTAAATGTTCGTCTAACAACTCCCTGCTTATGCGGGATCTTTCGTGGAAGCTTCTGGGAAGCGGGCCTACCTCTTAAAAAGGGATTCCTTAGAACTCCGTTTCCAGATGAACCAATCAAAGTATAAATAATAAAAGTTTAGTATATTACGGAAAGCATGCTAATGCTTATATAATTAATCTTTCCTGACCATAAAGGCAGAAATTTATAATATGGGTTGTTAAATATTTAAATCAGAAATATCTGTTATGAACTGATTCTTGTTAAAGAAAAATTTCTTTAAATTTAAATAGTATTAATAATAATATACTACAGATGTGAATCCTGTATATAAGTATATAGTGACTGATTCATATATCATACTAATTAAGAAGTACTGTGTGTAATATAATACTTTTGTTTGAATAATATAAGGAATACTTTTTAGTTAGATTGGTAATATCGGCATTCTTCTTTTGTTCTCTTATTTTCAATTTAAAATAAAAATTTTTTTTTTTTTCATTTTTCCTGTTTATTAATTGTATACTTATCTATTTGACACTGTATAATATCATTAGAATTAAATATTTTTTAAATTGATTATTTAATTTCATTCATTTATTTTTTTTACTCCTCTCTTCTTGTATTTTTAATTGAAGATAAGAATTTATTTTATTATAGATTTTGTATTGATTTATATAGTACACAATTTATAAATTAATTTATTTTTATTATCTGATTAGATTACATTTTTATTCATAATTTTTTCATGTAACTTCCTAAGAGACTCTGTTCTGGAATAAATTGATTTTCTATTCTATTCTATATTTTTTATGGCTTTATGTATTACTATTATATACATATATAGAAAGAAGTGCGGTTGCACTTTACTTTTGATTGCATTTAAAGTACTCACATCAGTCACTTTTATTACCTTATTAATTAGTTATTGATAACATTATACTTCATATGAAAGGGGTGACAAGAATAGTAATTTAAAATGAGGTCCTAGAACATAGAAGTGAAAATTATGTTCAAATATGTGGAGGACATGTTTTATATATTTAAAAAGAGTGATATTGATACATTACTAAAGGCGTTTAATAGTCACTATGAAAGGTTAAATTTCATAATTGAGTTAGGAGAAGAGGGGAAATTAAAATTTTAAGATATGTTAGTAGCTGGACAAGATAACGAATTAATAACAGAATGGACTAAAAAGGAAAGCAGCAGTAATTTGCTTTTAAATAACGATTCTTGTCATTCCTTCCATATGAAGTATGGAGTTATTAATTACTACATACATAAGGTAATAAAAGTAACTGATGTAAGTCGATTAAATGGAAATAAAAGTAAAGAGTTCAATATATTACTTGAAAATGTGATCCTGGAAAATGGCCGGAATGGTTGAAATGTTAGAGTTTTAAGATAATAAATTGATACCAAATGATAACACATTGATAGATTTCGAGATCAAACTGATTTGTTTTTAATTATTATTATTATATGTATAACATATAATGTATTTGTCAGTTTCTAAATATAGTTGAGCAGCCAATGTTCATTGTAATATACATCCCATTTTGAGGCTAAAAAAAATATTCCACCGTGGTTTTAGTGATTTACTAAGAAACTATTGGAGATAAAATCATATTGTTACCGTTGCCTTGGTGAAAAATAAAAACACGAGCAATATATGTTTAGACGAGTGAGCATGGGTTTGTTCTTGAACACGTTACGATTGTTCAATATGAAGTGGTGATAGTTCGTCAGGCCCTGCGCCTTGAATATTTGTATCGAAATATCACCGTATAAGAGATGTTATCCACAATGTTTTGTTTTGCTAAATTATAATGTCTTACTTCAAGGAACGGTCATTAACACTAGAATTGTGGATATAGTGCAGTGCGTGACAACGTTTCTTCAGTGGTAGCAGCATGGTAACTACCAGTCTACCAATCCACAGGTTGTCAGATCGAATTCCGGTCCCATCCCTTCTTCAAGCATCAAATAATGCAAAATTCACTGTCAACCTCTCCCTGGGCATTTGTGAGGCCCGTTAGCCAATGGGTGGCACTAAAAAAAAAAAAAATAGACATGGAAGTGACGAACATACCCAACGAAAAAACCACGTCAAGAAACGCGAGGACTTAGGCCTCCATAGTTTGTTGCCCATTTAATAATAATAATAATAACAACATATAGTTCTTCTGTTCTTTCTTATGCATATACACTGCTTTCAACTTTTTAATTTAACTATGTATTTCTTGTTGCTGTTCACTGAATATTACGATGATTCAACAGGTAGTAACACCGCTAGGTTTTCTGTTTCTACAAGTAAAGGCATTCGCCAGTGGTCATAATTCAATAATTGTTTCTACAGGGGTATATTGTAGGCATATTGAATTCATCGTTTCGGGGTTTTCGTTATTTCAAAGGAAAAAAAATAACGTGGTGCCTAAGGATCAATTTATTCTTGATTGTTTTTTTCCCCCTTTTGCGATTATATTTATTTTATTTTTTTACTTTAACTCACCTCTTTCTCCGCTGAGGGTGGGAAAGTATAAACGATAAGTATATAACTAAAAGTCAATTTGCGGTTATAATATTCTGGAATATATTTTGAACCACGTTAAAATTTTTTAATGGGGTGACTAATATGAAAAAAAAATCAATCATTATAGGCTTTGTGAGAATAGTAAATCCTTTTCTACTTCTACATAACCTCCTCCAGGTACCATTGAATTGAACAATATGTGAAGTGAATTGTTGAAAGATAAATAACGAAAGGCAGAGGCCGAATCAGCGGTCATGAATATCAAACTGGCCTTAAAATGGTCGGAACCGTTTGCTTGGTCAATGTTAATGGTTCGGAAAATGAAGTTTGCCAACAGCGTTTTAAACTTGTTTCCTCTCGGTTATTAAGGGGAACTGTACTCTATCAGCAAAATGGACCACTCGGGTGGCATCCTCCGTATTTAGTCAACTCCATTGGTTTTCCATTGTCTATAATGTACTGAGGATAATGTGCTTAAACTTGGTGCTTAATATGTTTTGTAAGTAGAAGTTCTCGGTATTCAGAGCTCATGGCAAATGTTTGAATGTATCCATTGTCATTTATTTGTTTCTATCTAAATATCAATATATCCAGAATAATAATCAAATTTCTTGTCGTATCAAAACTCAGACCTACGCAATATTAGCAATGCTATATCCTACCCTAAATAGAAAATCCAAAATATAACCAGAAACAACTGTTCTTATTTTTTAAGCAACTCTTTGGCCATGGCTGTGAAGTATAGTGAAGGGTAGCGGCATCCTTTAAGAAAAGAAAATAATTACAATCTTTTCAAAATGAAGTCCTAAGAATCGCAGTGGAAGTTTGTTGGTTAATAATAAGTAGCCATTGCATCGGTAATTACAAATGGATTTGATAGAGAAATTCATGAAATTCAACTCCCATTTACAGATAGTTAAAGGAACTGAGACCTCACCCCGAAGACTGAAGCCCAGGCTGCTGCAGAACATTCTGTTATAAATTCTATTATTCACAATACTTATTATTATTATTATTATTATTATATGGGTGACAGACCATGCAGGCACAAGTCCTTGCGCGATGTGTTAGGAAATACATTACGCGAGATAACTTTCTCAAAAATCAGTGAAGACTAAGATGACTTTATTCTAATATATTTACAAGAACTACATGCTACTGTTACTCAGTCCCTATCTTTTAACTTATATCTTACTTAGCTATCTAGTCTAGGAAATATATATGTACTCTGCAGAAGAGGGGATAGGAGGAATAAGGAAATAGGAGAAGGGGTTTTGACCAATCGGATAATTTTAGGAGACTAGGTGGGGGAGGTAGAGAGCCTATGAAATTTAAAAGTAAAGTATCTGGAAGGGGGAAAAGGGGTGGCGAGAAGACCTCCCAACAGGTCTGATTTCTAAGAAAGAGACCATGACCTAAGACTTTTGTGCACTGACTTACATATGTTAACCATAAAATAGTTTGACTGATGCAAGTCCATTGTTAGATGACAGCATGTACCTGCTTATAGGGCTTGAAAGGGCTGTTAGAATGGTCTCAAGGGCCTTATTTGAACCTAGTTGTTTTTATTGAGTTTCTTTTCTATACTATAGAAAGTGGACATATGCAACCATATGTCTAAAGTGCCTTAGGTTCAGTTGGGCAAGGGGCAATTGTTTAAATTTATAATGCTGGTTTTGTTAACTCGCGTTTCTTAGTGGAACGAAAAACGTGTTTTTTTCGTAGGGTGGGTTCGTCACTCCCACACCTTTTTTTGTGAATGCCACCCATTGGCTAACGGGCCTCAAAATTGCCCGGTGGAGGCTGTTAGTGAGGTTTGTATAATTTTATGCTTGTAAAATCCAGGATGGGGCCGGGCTCGAACTTGCAACCTCAGTGTTCGTAGAAAGGCGCGTTGCCATGCTGTCTTATTATTTTATTTATTTTATTTGCCTTATTAATTTATTATTATTATTATTTCTCTCCATCTTATTTCAAATTAACTTGTTTTATTTTTTTACTCATTAGTGGACAATTATTTGTTTCGTTAGGTCTACAAATGTTGTTATTTTTGGTATTCTCTTTTATTAATAAGCACTATTTTTATCTATTTATTTTTTTTTTTTTATTACGTTTAATATAGTATTGAGTATCTTTTGTACGAGACTATACCCCTCTCCATAATTCATTCTTAAAAAAAATGTAAATGTTATATAAACTATGTAAGGCCTGGCCGATCTGGTATTAAAAATATAAATTTTCGTTTTGTGTAAGTAAATTCATCTATATCCCCCTGATTTTTTTAACCATTACAATCATGATACTCTTGAAATCTGAGATCATCAAAATTACGATATTAAAACAAACAATTAAATAATTGTTGAAAGTTTAGTAGTGAAAAAATAAGAGTCCTCTTTAGAAATATAGCCCTGCCGTGATCAGTGGTAGTAACTTCTCCACATAGCAACTCACTTTACCTCTACTTGGTTATTAGCTTGAATGAAAATAAAAATACTTCGGGTCCATTATCTTTATAACACTTCTAATTAATTTATGAGCTCTTATTAGGAATCCAATCAGGAAAAGTGATCCCATTGAACGGAGTTTAAAAAATAAAAAAAAATTCCAATGGTTCATTAAATGATTTATCTCACTCTATGATTAACAATGAATTAGGTATAACAATATACGGATTGAATTAAAATAATTATTTCAGTTACTTGAAGTATAATAACAATTTTGTTCCATACCATTTATTTAATTTATTTTATATAATATTAAGATATATTAATACATAAAGTAAGAAACAATTACATACGCCATGAACGTTCTGGTTTTCAACCGATATAAAAGATAAAAAGTAGATTTTTTTAACACAATTTTTTTTAGTATACATTGTTTTTTTATGATTTTAAATAGTGAATACCTGCGTCCAGAAAATATTTGTTAATAATGTTTTGTTTTTTTATTATTTGAGATATTTTTACTAGATTAAAAAAAAATAATTCCCTTTTTACAAGAAGTGAGTCGTCTGACATGGCGCTTTTCGATTTTGATTATCACAACACAAGTGGGTGATGCGTCTAATTGTTTCAGCTAACAGGAGCTACAAGGTTAATATTGAGTTTTTAGTCTTAAATAGAAAAAAAACTCTTTAGTTCAGTTTGTTTTATTTATTTATATAACAACTCCTTCCGTTATTTTTTTCTATTATCCTTAATTTACAATAACTAGAACTACAACCTGATTTTAAGAGTATGTTTTGCATTATTGAAAATATATAATAAATATGTTTATTGAAAAGAAACATGGAATTATATAAAATTCAATAGTAGCTTTGAATTGTTACTTAAAAATTGTGTCTGGTGACTTTTCTATTATTTTTATATTACCACTGCCAGAGATATATCTGAAACAATAAAAATGAAATACCCTTTAATTTATGCAATAAATTAAAATCTTACAATTACAATATAAACATTTAAAGAAGATAGAGAGAAAAAACAAATAAATTTATATATATAATAGTTGACAAAACATTAACTTCTATAAATTTTCTTTTCATCTTTCTGTATCCTTTCCTGCATAGACCTTCCCTTTCGGAAGTAATAGTCAGCACTTCCCGGGGTGACCAGCCCCATTGGGAGGCGAGTACTTTCCATTTCTCCTTCCAGACTTCCCTGTCCCTAGTAACTCTCCACCAGAGGGGTCTTGCCATCCTCTTGAACATATCGCTCTATTTTTTCTTTTGACGTCCTCTTCTTCTTTGAAGGTCGTATGGAGTCCATTCTGTGACAATTTTTGACCATCTGTCATCTTCGCACCGAAAGAGATGCCCTACCCATTTCCATTTATTCAATCTTGTCATCTTCAGTATCTGAAACAATAAACTAATTTAAATATGGTGATTTGAGTAACAGGAGTTGTAGGGTTTTGTTTTTATGGCTGCCAGGTCATTTTGGGATCACTAGGAATGAAAAGGCTGAGTCGCAGGCCAGACTAGGTATAAAGACAGGTCAAGTCGTAACATCATCAACATGCAACGATGTTATTTTTTGGGTCAAAGAAATTGGATGACAAGTGTGGCATGACGAATGGTTCATGATGAGAGACCACAAGTTAAGAATGGTCCAGCAGACAGTGAAACGTCTTACCAGAAATTTGAATCTGCTACGGAGAGATGTAGTATTAACCCGTCTTCGGACAGGCCATACTTGACTCACCCAAGGTCATCTCATGAAATAAAGAAAATGAACTGTGTCGCTACTACGGAAACGATCTCACAGTTAGGCATATTCTCACTGAATGTATTGCTCACTAATCACACCGATTCTCTTCAGATTTATAGGAGATGTTGAGAGAAGATTCCATAACAATAATAAAACTTTTTCACTTTTTAAAAATCATTAATATCCATGATCACATATAGTCCAACTGTAATTCCAGCTAGTAGGAATGGATGTATTATTTAATATAGTAATTTATATTAAACTGCATCAATTCTAATTGTAACTTTGTAAAATTTAAATAGTAATTGTAACTTTCTCACTTTGTAATTGTAAGTTTGTGTATATGTCAATTGTAATGTGATATTTAATTCATCATACGTTATATTGTAAGAGCGTTAAAAAAAAAATCAGATAATGATTTAAATACTGTTAGATTTTGATAATTCACATCATTAGTGGAATATGAAATAAAAAAAGCTTCTATTGAAAAATTATCTCCCATCTGAATTTAATAAAAAAAAAAGTTTATTTAATTAAGGTTTATGATGCAATTGATTAGCTTCCAATATTAATAAAATAATGAGAAATTTATTCAAGTAAAATTATTCAAATACAAAGTGAATCCGAATGAAAAATTATTTCTCATCTGAAACCAATAAAAAAAGTTTATTTAATTATGGTTATTTTTTTAATGATATAATTGATTAAATTCCAATAATAATAAAATAATGAGACACGTATTCAAGTGAAATGAAACAGTAATCGATAATTCCTGTAATTTATTTTTTATTAAAGTTTTTTATGCAGCCTGAACCCGACGTTTTTTATTTCAATCAAGTAAAAAAAATTAATTATAGGCAATATATACTTTTTTATCGGAACCAGTTGAAAATTTCGTGTTTTTAATTTTACAAACCCAAAGCTAGTCCAATCAGTAAGGTTACCAAAGGAGATCTTGGTGGAAAATTTTGGGAAAGTCCTGACAATTCGGTCATTTACATTTTTCAGAAGCTGATTACGAAATTCAAATTTGTGACCTACAATTTCCCCTGGGTACATAAAAAAAAAATTCATTTTTCGTTTTTTCTCTAATAGCAAGGAAAATATGCATTTCTAGTAACTAATTAACTTAGCATTTCTGTTAACTAACTTTTGGGACACTCTAATATGTTTCAAAAAACATTATAAAGTACAAAATGTGCGGAATTTACTTTTAATTAATTTAGAATAAAGTTGTTTCTATAATATTTCGGAAGAAACCAGTTAAGTAGAAATTCCTATTCAGAAACGGAAATGATATAAATAAGTACATTTTCTCAACTCCAAAACGTTCCAGCTAAAAATATCTTATCTTTATATCAAAATAAATAAATTTTCCCCAACAGTTTCAGCATCAATAAAAAATATGAATTTTACCGTTACTTGACTCATTGTAGGGTGTTTAATTCAGAGACAGTATTGAAACTAATAATTGTCACAGTGACTGTCACGGTTGAGGAACACTTTATGATAGTGGAATAGAAATGAAAGTATGTAAACCAATGACTGTATCACCTAAAAGGTTTTTAAAACCAGCGACCTAACCACCATGCACATCCAAACTGCACTTATAGTCAGAAAATAGAAGTCCACTCATAGTGCATTCAATAGAAGACTAAATAGGTGACTCAAAAAAAATTTGACATTCTCAATTAAACGTTTTCCATACATTTTGACGATAATATTGAACAGAAACGGCCGGTTATTTAAAAGTTAACAGCAATCCTTGTTCCGAGTAAAGAAACTGCTTCAATCAAATTAAGTGCTTAACCAATTATTTGTTAATAGTTACTTAATATTCGGGCTCTTTGTATAAATATGTTGTAGAAGTAAGTTATATAAAGCCTAAATAAAAATCATTAAGACACCATATCATATAATTTTCATTATAGGTATTCATTTACCTGACTGTACTAGTTATATCTCAGCTTGATAACATGATCTCAGGAAATTAACATTAATTGAATCAGACTTATCTCAGATATAGTGGTAAATATCAATACAGCAAAAAATATAATTTTACATTTTCCTATTTATTTTTTAGTATCAGATTGGACATTTTTTTTTTAAATGGGGGGTATCTAGTCTCATACAAAAGACACTCATAGCTATACACAACGTTATAAATAAAATAAAATTAAGAGAAAATAAATAGATAAAAATAATAATTCTTAATAAAAAATAAAAGTAAAATTAATAAAAAAAACAATTTTTGGATTTAACAAAATAAGTAATTGTATTCAAATGGAAAAAAAAGTTAATTTAAGAAAAAGATGAAGAGAAAATAAAATAAAATAAAATTTTGGAATGACAATAACAATGATAAATATAGAACTTATAAGGATGTTCTGCAGTGGCCTGGACTCCAGTCTTCTGGTTGTGGTAGGGTTTCCCAAGTTGTAGGTTACTAACCCTTTAACTTTCGGTAACTGTGGAACATTTTCCTATCTTTAAAGGAGAGTAGTTTGAATAGATGATTGGAATTCAATAAAAAGCTTTGAGTATCTTGCTGGATCTAGTTTTTTAATATACTGGTGATCAAATTAACGCCATTTTTGTGATTTAAAAACAAAAATACCACACCTTGAAAGTTGATTTAATTATAGAACCTATAAAAACTTATATATTTTTTTATTACGTTTATTGTATAAACCATATTTGAACATTCCAAACCATTTCAAAAATACATAGTTTTTCCCCCTCTTTTCTGACTGGCACAGCTTCCTGATAAAAGTTACTACCTTCTCTGGAATTAGCTAAGGCTGAATTATTCTGGAAGAGATCTTATCTGTAAAGTTAAGATAGAGAAGCTTCTTTGGGTGATTATAAGTTGGACGAGTAAGATAAATTAGCGTCCAGGGCAGTGACTCTGTAATCCTTTCAACATTATAGAGAAAGGACTTTGTAAATGAGCAACCTTTTCACTTATCTCCAAGCTTTAAAAACTTGTTTCCGTCATTACGTTTCTGATCACGTAGCTACTCCCGTTTAAATATACCTTATTAAACTTTAATTCAAATTTAAAATACCATCTATTACTTTTATGGTTGCATTTTCATAAATTTTTTTTTTTTTTCTAACTCGGAGGATTGTGGTAAGCTAATACATAACTCATAAAATTTCCATATTACTTCTCATAAACTATTCGTAAGATGTTTAAATAAATAAAAATTTATACATTTTAGTCTCAAGAATTTTTTATTTCTTTATAAATCCGACGTTTCGGCCAATTCGGACATTAAATCTGGTTTGGGCTAGATCGGTTACATAAGGAACATTAAGGTTTATGGATGATTTCATTTGTGACAAAATAAGGTGCATTTAGGATTTTACAAAGGATTTTGGATTGTAAGGATAGGAGAATGTACGAGGAATTAGAAGGCTTAGTAAAACCCCAAAGCTTAACTCCGCAAGTCCAGATACGCCTTATTATTGGCAAGTAGATCAGTCTTTTGTAATGAATCGGAAGTTTAGACCATCCCATTAAATTTGATTTTAGTTTATAATTGAGAGATACAGGCGTGAAGCGAATTAACGCTTTGGTAGCACTCTAATGACATTTTACATTAGCTGGTCTCGTGGCCATCTTCTTTTCAGGCGCCTCGGAGGATTGTCAGGAATGGAAAAGGAAGCGAAGTTACAAACTAGTGGGTTTGTGTGGTTAGGGAGTTTATAATGGAAGGAATGGTATATGGTTCGGGCAAGATTGGTTATATATGGAACATGGTCTTTATGTCGCCGATAAATGAATATTTAACTGCCCCAGGTGGGAATCGAACCCACAACGTTCCGAACCGAGCGCACAGGGACCTACGCCCCAACGCGCACGGGCGTCACGTTCCTTCCATCCTCAAGGACAATCTTAAAGATTGTTGTGATAAATATTAACGAAGAAGTTTGACTGTGATAAAAAGTTTTAATTTTTCATTTAATGTGAACAATTCACTAATTAGGGCAATTTGTGGACTGGTATTAATGATCTGGGCAGACTAGCCTGCATAAAGTTGCTTTTTAAACGACGTGGTTCTAAAATTGTATTAAGATTGTCCTTGAGGATGGCAGGGTCACGCCCGTGCGAGTTGGGGTGCAGGTCCCTGTGCGCTCGGTTCGGAACGTTGTGGGTTTGATTCCCAGCTGGGGCAGTTAAATATTCATATATCTGCGGTTCCAAAGAATGAATCTTGACACTCCCACCTTGTTTAGTAGGCGGTGGCAACTCTGGTAGTCGCCAGGCGTTGGCAAAAAGGACCACTAGGCCCACTTGCCGGACTTGTACCCCCCTTCCCTCCCCAAATTGGCCAAAAGGTTGGATTTATAAAGGAATTAAGAGATTAAAATGAATAAAATTTTATTTATTTAAACAATACTAACTAGTCTGAAGAAAGTTTAAATATTATAAATATTGGTACGATATTTATTTCTATAGAAATAGTTCCTTGACCTTCCTTCTTTTGCTTTACTGGTTCAACATTACAGCCATATGGTCATTCTCGAGATTTAAATTTATTCTCTCCAACCGTTACATAGGAATTCATAAGACCGATTTAAATGAATACAAAATTAGAATAATAATACACTTGTCGGTATTTTTAGTGTTTACCATTTACTAATACTACCGCTAACTAATTATGGATTGTTAATAGAATAATTCTTATTTTGTATTGTTTTTCAGAAAAAAAATTACGTTAAAATTTTTAGATAATTTTCTATTTAAAACAATTTGATTATAGTTCTACAGTAATTTAATTATAGTTGCTCCCACCACACAGCTTTCATTTACCGCACTACATAAATCCCCAAGTTTTTTATTGTAGATTGGTGGGCTCGTGTTGAAGTTATCACTATTTTTGTGATTTTCGAAAAGAAAATCTAAAAACACTAGACCTTCGAATTTCTCTCGTATCCAATCCAAAATCCTTCGTAAAATCCTCAATGCTCCTTACTTTGTCACAAATAAAATCATACATAAAGACCATGTTACATATGTAACCAATCTAGCCCGAACCAGATGTTGTTCCTTTCATTATAAACTCCCTAACCACTTGAACCCATTAGTTTATAACCTTGCATCCTCTTTAATTTCTGAAAACCCTCCAAGATGCCCGAAAAGAAGATGGCCTCGAGAACTTATATTCTAAAAATGTTTTTAGAGAGCTACCAACGGATAGTTTCTCTACATGCCTGAATTATACCATTATTATCTTACTTGTATTTTATGTATAGGTGTAAATGTCAATTTAAAATAAATACTGGATGTATGTATATAAATGTACAGTTGTAAATTTCAATAAAGACGTGAAAAAAAATGTAAATACAAGGGAGGATCAAAATTATGAACGATAAATTTATATTTTTTTGTTGCTATAAAAATTAATGTTTTAGAGCTCCTTAAGGTGTTAATAACAATATAATTTTTTTTTCCATTCAAGAATACAACGGTTTAATATAAGATAAAGAAGTTGTAATGTAATCAGGAAATTTTGTGCGTTCTCGTTCAAATCCGATGTTTCTATTCTTCCTTTTTTCTCCTTTAGATATTTATAAAATGTTGTATTATAATTTTATTATAATTGTATTATAATAAAATATTATATATAATAAATAATTATTTTTAAAAAATTTCTGATGCTAGCATTAGTCAGCGGAGTTGTGAACAAGCAACTTTTTATATTTAAAGTTTTATATATAAGCTAAAATGTAATTAATTATAACATGTTTATTCCATTTTTAATTAAATTTCTGTTTCTTAGAGTTCACATGTTTCAGAGAAAATAATTAAATCCTAAAATAGATGGTAACTCATAGATAAGTAAAGTAAAAGTTTAAAAAAAAAAATCTTATCTTTATATCAGGTTCGCCAAAGAGAATAATTATCTTGGTTTAATAATTCATTTCCTCCGTCCGATTTGTTTTGTATTACTATAATGT
Organism: Halyomorpha halys; assembly: GCF_000696795.3. Classification (NCBI taxonomy): domain Eukaryota; kingdom Metazoa; phylum Arthropoda; class Insecta; order Hemiptera; family Pentatomidae; genus Halyomorpha; species Halyomorpha halys. Next base: position 72,749 of record NW_027116328.1, read on the forward strand.
TGTTAAAGCGGGTAGGGATTCAAAAGGAACCTTTGCTATCACAACCGTGATGAGTGATGGAGATAAAAGAAATTAACTTTCGATTTTATTATTGTTGTATTTTGAATAATTGAACATAATAAAATGAAAGCATTGAAAATAAAATATGCCAAAATACAAAACATATTAACTAGAAAAAAAATATATATATATATTTTTTCCGTTCCCTCTAAAATTGAAATAAAAAGTGAATTAATAAGTGCATTACTGTGAAAAAGAAAAGTAATTCGTGTTGGGTCTTACCTTTTACTACCTTTGATATTTTAAGGTTACCCGTTATGTTTATATATGATATATGTGATATATCCATATATAGATATATCCGTTGTTATATATGATATATCCATTCTAAAAAAGGTGCTATTTTAAGTCCGGAGGTGAGGGGCCTCCTCGTGTTGTATCGCTTATTGAAAAAAAAAAATAATGGAGAATTTAACTGAATTTATATCTTTTACAGAATTAAAATTAAGATTAAATAAAAGAAAAGAAAATTCCTTTATATTACTCAGTGGGTGATGGATGGGGCCCCTTCTGTGGGCAGGTTGTTTATGTCCTCTCTGCCTGCCTTGTCCTCATGGAGGATGAGTCAACTTAGTAGTTGGCATTGTAGTTCGCCCGCCGTGGCGAAAACTGATCAAGATTACGAACTGTTTATTTAGAAGAGAGGCTCGAGCCGGTATATACACACACAATAATTGTGAACCGAAGGGGTCGTTTTGTCTCTACAGCATAAAAAAAAAACAAAAAAAAATCTTTTAACATAATAAAAACTGTTATGTTACATATTCGATTTTTAAAACCATATGTTGGCCACAACAAACGTTACTATTAATTTAGCTTGTAGTATATAATTATTATGACCCCCTCCCCCCTTAAAAAAAGTTCCCTGCTATCTATTGAACTAACAAAATCAAACAATCATATTGAGATGATAATAAAATGTTATGAAAACATTTAAGAGTTGGTAAAGTTTCTATAAAACTAATTGATTAATCCACTTTATTCTATATAGTCAGAGGATCGTAAAATAAGTTATGAATTCTTGGTTAGTATTTGTTTATGATGAGCACTTTAAGCGATTGGACTTATATAATGATCTAGGTTTAGGACGGTTTATATTTGTTTAATACCTAAGTGAGTGAGTATATATAAATACTCTTTCGATTATTCAATCTCTTAATTAACGAAATGTTTTTAGAAAGTTTCCCCAACGGACAAATTTTTTTAAGAGCATTTTTTGTAGCAATGTTTTGACGAAATTGATTGAAAAAAAAACTTCCAAAAAGTTTTATTTTAAGTTGCAAGCGAATTTAATTTTTTTAATTATCGGCGTTGGTTGCAAGTTGCATGTGAATTTTTTTTACCAAAATTTGTAATCAGCATTGAAGGAGCTGATAATTGGGAAGGAAATCTTCGCTGCTATAAGAAACTTTTTAATGAATAAGTAATGAAGTAAGGAAGCTTAATCATCTTTTTTTTTTTTTTTGTGAATCGCAGTAATGATGCATTAAGCCAGTAATTATGATTGGTTAAGTCCTTCTTTAGTTACTTAGTTATTTTTTAATAACTTTGCTCCTTTTTTTTTTTTTATCTTGGACTTAGTATCACCAGTAACTTAAGTAATGAGAACCCTTGATTGGGGAATATTAAATTCCTCTCTTAATAATCCCTTCTTTAATTTTTACTTCTATATGGAACACATAGTGAGGGTAGTATATAGTAATATAGTAATATAGTATTGCTATATTGCAAAATTTGAAATACGAAAAAGAAATTACATATTTAAGATGGGTATATGTCTGGGATGTGGCAGAAGATATTTCGATAAAATTAACCGACTTCAATGCAACCTTTCAAAATCAATTTTTCGCATTTTTTTTAATTTTATTTTTTTAAAATGGCCCTAACTATTTCAACATAACTCTGCATATTAATGTACAATTAAATGGTATCTAATATCAGCTAGGCCTTATTCTCATTACTCAATAGTCTGACAGAGTTTAATGACTTATTTTTTAAAAAATCTTCCTCTGAACTACTATAAATTTTATTTATTTAAAATAATTAACTGTTTCATATTTTTATCAGTTGCAAAAAATGGATAAATGTAAATTATGAAAGGCTTTGATCATTAACATAAGGAGACAAGAGGGAAAATACTTGTTCCAGGTTTAAAACACGTTTCTGGAAATAACAGTAGTAATATAAACGTAGTATATCAGCCATTATCTAAAAAATAAAAGGTTCATTTGGAAAAATAGTACGAGGAAACATTGCCAAAGTAAATGATGTAGAAATATTTGTTCTAAAACATACGAAAATTAATTTTAACTCAAAGTAGTGGTAAATGAAATTTACGTGATGCACGCATTATACCATATTTTGCCGAGGTTTTATCAGATGATTCATATGAAAGTTTTCGTAGGTTAAAAAGGACTAATGGCGAATATTTCAAACCTACCAAATTGATTTGAATTGTGTTCTCTCATTTTGTGGATACCATACTTAAAACAAAAAAAAAAAAACAATGTAATCGATCGAGAACTCATTGATAGAGGAATATCGTTCAACTAAAGGACATATACCCTATTCAAAACAGAAACCCGATTTATCTCAGAAACGGATTGTGAACAGATTCGAAGCCACAAGAACTTTTGCGATAGTAGCTAAAATATACTGAGAACCAAGTCTTCTAGAATAATAGGTTTAACGACCTGGATGTCTGATCCTTTATTTAAAACGTATCCTTCCTCTATTTCCATCTTTATAGGTTTGTTTTCCTAAAACGGCATTATTTGAAATGTATATTTGTTCAGCTTACGAAAATACAAAGTATTGAGTTTTGAAGAGCAAACAATCTAAACAATTTTTGTTGTTGGAGTTAAGTAATCTTGCTAAATTAATTTGAAAAAATCTTATAATTTCAGATGACGTACTAAATGGTTGTCGGAGTTGGTCTAAGAGACGTTAGTTTCATACCACTGTCGATTAATACAATAAATAGATTAATATTTTAATAGCTATAAGTAATTCTAGAACCTACTCAGATTTCATACATCATAAAAATTTAGAATTATAAATAAAATCATAATCAAAGTTTGGTGTGGCGTGCGCATCACATAACTTTCTCTTACCAGACTACTTAGAATTGCTCATTTTAGAATAAATATTTTTATATGTTTCATTGTAAAAAAATTTCTCCCTAATTTTTCATATGGGCCTTTCTGTTGGCTGATTGACAAATACTAGTTTCAAAATAAATAATTATATTTCTCATTTTAAATTTTTAACACTTATTTGTACAGAAGTCTGACAGAAATCTAACAGTTAACTAAAATTTACACTGTACCTTTGACCATTTATTCAATACTAAATTATTTTAGAATCAATATTGAAAATACTATGAATTGTTTTATGGAGTTATAAATTATATTAACTGAAATGTTCAAATATAGATTCAGTGAAAAAAAAAATAATTATTTTATAACTATGTCGACATGACAACAGTTATCAGACTGGCGAAACGGAAAAATTTCGTATGCTTTCTCGTATGCTAAACTCTTAACCTTCTTCATGAAAACATATTATATATTTAAAATAGTATTAACATGATAAGTTAATAATTTTAAAATATAAAAATTGTGAAGGATAATATTTATTATTAAACGCTATAATTAAATAAATAATGTTATATTTGTTTTGCTTTAAATTATATGCACCATTATAAGTTCCATTTATTTTATTAATGAAATTTAAATTAATATTCATATTAAATGTTTTTCGGAGTCACTAATCAGTGATGAAATAAGAACCTAGTTTTTAGGGAAAGAACTCAAAGATTTCAATATTTTTATGATTTTTTTATCTTTTTTTTTCTTTATATATATGTCACTTTTATCCAACTATCATTTTCAATTATATTAATTCATTATTTTCTTTGGAAGTAGAAGAAGAACCAGCCTGTATCTGCATGTTCACATTCTTTTCATCTGTGGATCCATTTTCGTTTCTTCTTCATGCATTGTTGCCCCACTGAAACTTTTAGTTTCTTACTTATAGTCAGAAAACAGAAATGTAGGAATACGCATAAAAATTAATCTTTAACTCATAAAAATAACAATTATCATACATGGAATAAAAAATGAAAGTTCAATTAAGATTGAATTGAACAATTTTCAATTGGTTACATTGCCACATTTTTAGACCCTCTCTATGCAGTCTCAAATAAAACGTTTCCAAAAAATCGTACCTATACTCTTTCCTTTTACTATTCACAGACTAGAAATCATTGAATATGGGCGAAACACATTTTCAGTTAAGGTTTTTTTTTTTAACAGTATTGTTCTATTGTGCCTCGTGGTTATATTTATATTTCAAAGTCAATTTAGATAGATACGATTACAAATACTTATCCTTTTTAATAAAAATAAAAATAAAAAAAATAATTGCAGGTTGTGTTCTTTTGTTGGATGTAACTTTTCTCATAAACGCTTTTGTCAGAATTGAAATATTTCTATTTTAAGAATTACGAATCTATTTTTTATAACAGAAATCTTTTGCTTATCTTTTTCAATCTCATCACTGGTTCGGTGCTTCGATAGACCTCTAATAATCAAGTTTTCCCTCCTCTCGGTCAAGATTTGAAAATAACACCCACTTCTTGGAAAATTGGTATACTACTAATATTCTGCAATATGAATTCTCTATTATTCCGACATTTCATACGAACGTAGCAACTGATTAGATCTACAGATGTCGTGCCATCGCTACAGTTATTTCAATTATTTTTGACGTCTCTGTTGACCGTTTAGTAGAATAATTACATCAAATTATCACAGACTGAAACATAGCATGCCCGCTGGAATACTACCTATTTATCAAGAGGGTTTGGAACACGCAAGAGGAAGAAAATCTTTGTTTTTTATAATTTACTACTACATCGCAAAATATAACAGTGTATTTTATAAGATATAAATTTATCTGTATAACGATAATTACAGTATTTAATTTAATTTATCCTCCTACCCATGCCTTCTATAAAAAATTAAATCGCAATATTGCTTAATTCATTCTAATTATTATAAAAAATAAAAATACTAAACAATTTTTTTGTTTTAAATAAATGAATAAATGGAAGATAGTGGGGTCAAAAGGACTCAAATTATAATTAAACTATTTATTGTGAGCCAATGTTTCGGCCGCAGTATGCAGGTCTTCATCAGGGCTAAAAAACATAATTTAATAAAGTAAGACAATAGGCAAAATGAAATAGTAGTAAACTAAGATAAGGCTAAAAAATATGTGAAAGTTTATTTAAAAATGAACAAAGAAAATTAAAGGAAATAAAAATAGGATATAAAGTGAAAAGAATAAATAAAAAATAATTACAAGAAAGGGTTAGATAATGAAAATGGAAATTATAACAAATACAAAGTAGATAAAAGATAAATGTAAAAATACAGGAACTCACTAAAAGACGGAAAATAAGAGAAATAATAATAAAATATAGTTCGAGAAAAAATGAAAATAAATACAAGAACAAATGATGAAATAAATGAATTTAATTGTCTAAACATAATTATTTATAATAATATTTGTTTTATTATACAAAAAAATGGTCATTCTAAACTAAATTATTATTATACTTTCTAGTCCTTTGTTAAAACATAATATCTCAAAAACAGTTAATTATTTTGATTTGTTGCTTAGTTTATCCATTTTTAGGTATAAAAGGAATTGAAACAAGCTAATGTTATTAAATTATGAAATTATTATCTTTGTATTAGTTTTAATAATAATTTAAATTTTTTGTTAGCCAATTGTAAAATGAATTTTTTTTGTTTTTTTTTTAGTTAGTTTTTCTATAATTTAATGTAGAAAATTTATTTAATTTCTAATTATTTAATAGAAAAGCAGTCAAACAAATAAAAAAAGAGCACTATAGTGTTTGAATTTCTAGATTGAAGGCAGGATAGAAAAAAAATGTAAGATAGTCAAGGATAAGTGGTGAAAAAATTATTTTAATTATCTGAAAAATAAAGTTATTAGTGATTTTAACTGGATTTTTGTGTATGATTATAAAAAAAAAGAAGTAATCATTCAAATCTAAACTATAACAACTTTTGATATTTCTTTGTTTAAATATAATATTGTAACAAATGTTTAATCATGGTGACATACTACATAATTTCTTAATTTCTTGGAATAACATGAATGAAAATAATTTAAGGTTACTGACTTATGAAAATATGATTGTACTAATAATTTAAATTGAAAGATAATATTTAATTTATAAAAGCGAAGGACAATTTTTAAAAAAATAATTTAATTATCTAAAAAGAAATTAACTGTTTAATTTTAATTGATATTTTTATATAATTATAAAATAAAAATTCAATCAATAAATACTGCTATAATGCTTTTTGAAATTCCTTAAATTATATATAATATCCCAACAAATGGTTAATTATTCCAATATACTACGTATGTACGTCAGTTTATTTTTGTTTGAAATTACATGATTGAAAGCAATCTAATTTTATTAAATTTTGAAAATATGCTTCAAGTTCCCGTAATTTAAATTTGTTATCTAAAAGGCAATATGTTGAATTTTGAGTTTTTTTTAAATTTTTATTTATTTAATGTAATTTACAACTGTACAAATAATAAATACAATAAGTAAATCTGTGGAATGTTTTATTTAAACTATAATTTCTTGGGAAGGAACCACCCATTGGTGGTACTTCAAGCATTAATTTAAATTAGAAGGTCACGTGGCCATATTCTTTTCAGACGCCTAGGAAGATTATAAGGGATTTTTAAGGATGAGAGATTAAGAACTAATGGGTTAGGAGTTTGGAATGAAAAGACGCATATATGTTTTGGGTCAAATCTACAACGAATGGGATGTTAAGGTCTTTGTGGATGAGTTTATTTTTAACGTAATATGGAGCATCATGGATTTTACGTATGATTTTGGATTGTAAAGATTGGATGCGGGAGAAATTTAATGGTTTGGTAGAGCCCCAGAGCTCAATTTCATACGTCCAAATTGGTTCGACTACCATAGTGTATAATAATTTTTTGCAGTGTATTGGCGTTTGTCAAGAAGGCGTTTTTTAATTAAATAAATATTTTATTGAAAAATTATTGATTGCCCTTATTTGATTGATTGTAGTTAAACTTTTCTGGGAAGTTACGAGTATTTAATAAATAGTTGTTCTTTTTTTTTTTTTTTTTTTTACTCTAGCCCATACCATCTTCCTATAAATCAGATATATTTTAAATGATCTATCTGACAAGTGATAAACTTTTAGTTCTTGTACGCTTTCTATGAACTGAATATTTAATAACCTAAAATTAAATATATACAGATATAGGCTAAGTTAGAAAAAAAAATTGTACTCGCACGTGTAGTTGATATTCGCGCCATACTTAAACCTTTCAATTTTTCAAGGATAGCTACTCATAATGATGTTAACTTAATTTTAAATTGCGAAATAAACTACAGCTGTCCTTAAACCACTGGAATTTATCACTTACAAACTAAACTTACAATAGAGTGCTGTTAGGAATCGTAATTGCATTATAAGTTAATCAGAAGCTGAAGTTGCATGTTAACTAACCAACCGAGTTCCAGAGAACTGCTAACTACCCCCCGTAGGGTTGCAATTACTTCAACTACTAGAAGTAGGGTCATCCAGCTCGATAGACCTCCGACGGCGGGCGGTATCAGATGACATCGCGGTCCAGCTGTCTCTGAATCATCGGAGGTGTGTGCAGTTAATGGAACAGTTAGATAGGTCACAACGAGCTTTGGATGTTTCTCCTTAATCAGTTCTAATGTTGTTTCATTTCCAAAAAAAAAAAAAAAAAAAAAAAAGGAAAAACAATGACTATCTCTTTTCATTACTGAGGCCCTTCAAAAGACTAATTAACTGATGGCTTGGGATAGGGCCCAGTCCCTTTGTTCTACAACGAGATAAAATTCTGTAGAACTGAGCAGCCTCTTTACATTATATGAAATTGTATCGTTCATACGAGGCTATTTTATTTAAAACTAATTAAACCCGGTACAAAAATCATCACTAAAATTTTGTTTACAACTGCAAGCGATTCGAAACCTATAAGCGGTCTCGGCGCAACAAAGTTATTTTTAAGAAAATGAAACTTTTGAACCACAAAAAATTTCTCCATTTATATTCCTAAAAAGGGGGAAATCAATATAAGGATCGATGGTTTCTTTAATTCCCTGTGTATTTTTTCAGAGGCTTAGGTATATAAATAGATAGTAATCAATTGTATAAAGATCGATTATTATTATTAATAATGATTATTATTGGAAGAAGATAGTTGACCGTATAAAGTAGATTGTAGGAAGATAATCCGGGTGGCGGTCAATAAAGGTATCAAAATAGTTTTCTTTTTAGTATTTTGATACCTTCATTGACTGCCACCTGGACTATCTTCCAACAATAATGATTATTATTATCATGGAATATTATAGTCCAAGAGTCTTGGGGTGAAAATACGTTATTTGACCCTATTTTTTTGTTTAATAAAACCTTCGTATAGTTTCTAGCCAAAGATTATTACTCTGACTATATTTAAGGAGAATATAAAAAGGTGATTGTTTCAATATGTTGCAAAAAATAATTTTTCATTTGGAGCACCATATCTTTTAAACTACCCGCAACACTAATACACTTCGTAGAATATCATTTAAAGTAGGGTCACTTTACTAAAACATGAACCATAATATTTACATGTATGTTCATTTTTTCCGAGAAACTATTAACTAATTTTTACAAAAAGCAACTTTTTTTTTCCAGACAACGATAGGTCAATATTTTGTGTATTTATTTTGGCATACATCTCATGGGAACTACGACCCCTTGGAACAACGTACAAATGTGTATGTTTTAGTATAACCTTTCTTCCGGAAGTTCGATCTTAAATACTTCAATATTTAAATTTTAATGGCATTCACTATATCCCTTATGTCTTAAGTATAATATAATTTTTTTTCTGATAGAAAATAATGCACAATTATACCTTTACTTAAAAAACTCAATAATTTTTTTTAACTTCTGGTGTAGAAGCCATTTTGTATTTCCCCAACCATGGTTGGCAGGGTTATCAATTTTGACTCTAATCTTTACTTCATCAGCACTATAGATTGATCAAAGTAATAAAAAATTCGTCCTTACGATAGGTGTTCCTTAGCATCATATTATTTTCTCCTCTTGGACTATGTAAGATTTATGGCTAGAATCCTAAGCCGATAACCAGACTTCAATAAAACAGAAAAATCAAAAATATTATTAAATTCTTATTTATTGAAGTTGGGATAACAAGAGAGAAGTTTTTTTCTTTAATCGTACAATGGTAGAAATATTTTTCTCTCTAACGTCACTAAGGCTGGTATAGTATTGTAACAATATATTTGTTTGTCATATTGTTCTTGTTTTCCTTTCTCCATCCGCCCTTCTTCCCCCCCCCCTCGGTATAGTAGCAGACGTTACGCCCACACTGGCAGTACACAGCGCGACCCCATTCAATAAAGTCCTCGATGTCCTAGAAAAGAATCGGACAGACCGCCCATCGGTTAGATCTCTCCTTAACGCGGGGCCAGATTGTCCCTCCATCATCCTGACTGCTGGAGTCTCCTCCATTGCCTGGATATAACACTAAATCAGGAGTTGGCCTGGAATCGTGTTTACACCCGACCTGGGGCAGCCCCCTCGTCAAATATTAGCACGCTGTATTAACTCGACTTAATTACGGTCCCATCTCTTATACAAGTCCCACGTGTATCTATATCCGTCTATATTGAGTTTTTGTTAGTTTTGTCTATGCTAATAGATTTTACTACTTTAGATTAATGAAAAAAAAAATACTAAGTTTTGTAGTATTTCAAGTACAGAACCACCAGTTTAAAAGAAACTTAATTCATAACTTTTAGTAGAGCGATTACGTTTACTTCCCCACTGTTTATTAAAGTTTCATTAATTTTCAGGAAATAGTTACTATATATATATATTTCAAGGCTCAAGGTAGCGGATCTGTTCGACAGGGGTAGGTTAAAACATGAATTTAAAAGAATACTTACTCAATTACCACAGGAAAATTCTCAGGAATAGCTGGTGCAATAATTAACAACACCGGACTGACGTTGGGTTTAAAAGAAACCACTGAATCTTTATTCCGCCTAGCGCTCTCTACCAGTAAGCCCTGGTTTTAAATTTCTATTTTCCTTTATTTCTAACAGCTTCTAGCTGTTTTTTTTTTTTTTTAATGCCACTTCTAAAATAGTAACAATAATAACCGCTGACCCAGGGTAGTGGCAATCACATATTTTCGTTTATTTTATTTATCTAGACAAGTAGTCTGTTGATATAGCAACTAAAATTATTCACCGATTACCATAAATAAGGATCCATATTTTTGTTATCTTTACTGAATCAGAGACAGTGTTACCCACTTCTCATAGACGGGAAAAATCTAGACGAAAAGGAGTTTACTCAGCAAAATTACTCAAAAACAAAGGCCAATGATAAAACTTGTAGAGATAAAGTTTAAAACTTTACTTTCAGCTATTGGCCTTCGATGGATAGCCGGGGCAGAACTTCGGTGAAAAAAACAGGTAACCCGCGTCAGTTAACCCGTGACAGCTGTGCCCTGACAGCTCCTTCTCGTCCAATAGGGACGGACCCCGCCCGGGTGGCAGACAGCGCAAGTATTAGTTTAGTGCTCAGACAGCTGTGATGCTGGGGCTAAAAGTTTCTGGTTTCCAGCATCAGCGATTGTCCCTCTCATTTATTGCTATTCATTCAACCTTAAATAATACTATCCACGTTGTTCTTATGAATTCGATAAATTAGCTATAGACATTAAACGCAACGCTGTTCATCTCTTAGGTCAAAAGGTAATCACGACTCAAGGTTTTCGAAGAAAAGTGACTGCATTTTTCACTAGGTTAGAATCAGCTTGAAAAATAAAAGCGATACAAAACGTAACACATTTCACACTAATAATAAATTAAATTAACCAGTGCCCATTAAGTGATGTTGTACTGTTCGATATGGAATATCTTGACCAACGGTTACGTAAGTAATTGTTCGTCTTCAATCTCAATCTGAGTGAGGCTTATTTTTGAAAATCAAAAAAATTCAACACGACTCGAACATACCAAAAGAAATAATTGTTGGGCCTATTTTACTCGTTTTCTGATCTTTGTAAATTTGATACAATAAGGAAATTTTTTTTCTTATTATACATGTAAAGACAAATTGATCGGTAAATAGTAATTTTTGAATTCGTACAAAACAAAGCCCGACAATATTGGCGATTTCAGCTACGTTGTCTCTCCTTGTGAGTTTCCTCGGTCCCTAAAGATGGTGTTAAAACAAAATTGAAAATCCAATAAAAACTTCCTAACCTCTTTCTTCGTTGAAAATCCATGAGAATAAGAAGAGACTTTGATGATTACTCCTTACCTTGGTTACTTAAGAGATACTCGTGTCACTCAACGGAATTCGTTGGATAGGTATGCGTATTGGTGCCGCAGGTAACCCACCATGATGACCATCTGTAATGGTGTGATCTTGGGTATCCTGAGGTAAGCATTTCTCTTGAGCGGAAACCTCACTCGGAAGCAAAATAAGAAACTAGCCACCGCATAAGGTGGTGCAGATGCTGCCCCTTGGACATCATCCTCTAGGAGCATTTCGTTATACACATGATGACAAGGCAGGGGCAGGTAGCGTTACCGGTGGAAATCCTGAAACAATGGAAAAAGATGCTGCGGGAGAAGTCAATTAAGGAATAGAATGGACGGTTGGTTACGAGCATGAAGAGTACTACTCTGAGGAAATTCTCCCCCTCTGTCCAAGCAAAATGGAACGCTAAGTGGGTTCTCCCAGATTATTGTGTGTCACAGATCCTAACAGGTCTTGGACGGTTCCAGAGAAAACTGCAGAGCTTCAGAAAGAACATCTACTCCCGATGGCCCACCTGTGAAGCCCCAGGAAAAGTAGCAAAGTAGTGGATTACACCTCAATGGAAGGACATCAAGCATGGTTATCGAGAAAGGTGCAACCTTCACCCTCGTTGAGTTGAAATTCCCCCGTTTCATGTAATAAGAAAACTGTCCCTTCTTCATGGAGTTCATCTAGGGGTGAAAGGAGTTTGTGGGTCTGACGCACTTGTTGAGAATAACTTGACCACCCGACCGAGCCAGCCGCCGGAAGAAGAGGTACCTAGAAATGATAGAGATAGGTTATACTTTGTGAAAATGTATGTAAAAAATAAAAGAATTGACCAAAATATTTCGTAAACATCTAATGCAGACATTAGTGGGTTCTTTAAAAAAGGAAACTAAACTATGGAAAGAATTTGTGTTTCTAACACGAAATTCAAGTGAATTAATTAAAAAAATTTGCATTAATGCATTAAAATTGCATGTTACTGCATGTGTTAATATCATGGTACAGTTTATCAGCACTTTCTCAACAAATTAAGAATCAATAAATAAATAAAGGAAAAAATACATTGTGAAGTAAATATTTTATTTAAAATTATTTCTCCTAGGTCGCGTTGAAATTTGAAACTTCGTCATCTCTGTAACGTATTTTTTAATTCGGAGTTTGGTCGTTCGCGGCGCAGAAGCCACTTGGTGGTAAGATTTCAAACTAACAGGTTCGTTTTATGTTTTATACTCCTTTTTTCCCCTATTATATTTTCCCCCTTTATTTCACCCCTCCTCCCTTCTTTTCTCAATTTTCCTTATCCACATTATTAGTTATGTTCACCATATATTATTATTGTAGTTATCAAATCATTATTTTTTTCTATTCATTTCATCTATTTAACTTATATTAATTTTACTTAAACTTTACTTATATTTTGCCTGTTTATCTAATATTATGGTTATATATATTTTCTTTCTCTCAATTTTATTATTTTTTCCATAATTTTAATTTTTAAAT
>NW_027116328.1:85936-86310 GCF_000696795.3 Halyomorpha halys
TCCACTTCTCTCATCACTTTATTTTATTAATTCCATTCTGTACAATTATTAACTTTCTGTCATTCTGTTTTTATTTTCTGTATTGATTGGTTGCCATCTTGTTCTGTTCTTAGCCCTGATGAAGGCTAGAAATTCTGGCCGAAACGTTGACACGATTAAATAAGTTACTTTAACTTATTTGTGTTTTATTTTGACCGCACCCCCCAACCATCTTCTCGTACATAATTAAATATAAATTGTTCCATATTAAAAGAAAGTATTTTTAGCGCTTAGTGACTTATTATTATACTGTATTTTTAATTTGTTAACTGTAATTGGCGATTTGTTGAATATACTTAGTCTAGACAAGTAGTCTGTTGATATAGCAACTAAAA
>NW_027116328.1:87045-104157 GCF_000696795.3 Halyomorpha halys
TATCTTAAAGGTTAGGCAATCTAATTTTCTCAGGGGCCTCTGGTAATGTGACAAACCTAATACAGATGTTTTCACATCCGAGGATGCTAAAAGCTTCCCAGAAGGATACACTGACCAGGTATAGGGGCAGATGACGAAAAACCTTAATAAACGACATATTGTTGAAATCATGGCTAATTCCTCGATACATAGCATTACTAACGGTTGAGTCTTGTATTTATTTGGAAAACTACACAAGAAACGTTTTTTTTTCTTCTTCTAATTTACATATTTTAAAATTATGTTAGGAATCCTGATTTTTCTATTGATACACCTTAAAAATATAAGATATTTATTGAAATTATTGTTTGATGGTATGTTATTCAAGAAGATGCAATATATATGGGAGTATGGTGGTGATCGGTCACTTAGTGAAAATATTGAGGCCTTGTTCTGCAATACAGAAGGCTTTTAGTAAATTGGAGTTTGCTATTGATGGGACTCAGTACGAGACATCAAACGGCAGCCGGGGGGAGGGGTGGGTGGTTATCAAGTTCAACAGGTCCCACTAGGCCAACTTATAAACTCTAATAAAAGTTTTGCTCAATCTCAATATAACTTACCTCCGGCAAACTTCCTTCAATATTATACCTCACTATTATTTTTATCATATTTTATATATTGCTCACCTTTTAGTTTAAATAACATTTATCGTATATAATAAAAAAATGTATTATAAAATTTAATTAATATAAAAATCAGCTTATTTTCTATTAACAATAATGTTTATTAATAAACATTATTGTTAATCATACTAATAGCAAGTTTGATTACAGCACTAAAACTTGCTATTAGTATGATTAACAATAATGTTTATTAATAAACATTATTGTTAATCATACTAATAGCAAGTTTGATTACAGCACTAAAACTTGCTATTAGTATGATTAACAATAATGTTTATTATTTTTATTTATGAACTTCAGATTATATCAGCAAATTTTTTGTGGTAATTAATTGAACAGCTATGTTATTTATTTAAATATTAATTTATTGATAAAAAAATTAATTTGAAAAATTTACATCTTGTAAATGTGATGTGAGACAGATTAGATGGTACAGTCTTGTGGAGAATCTACCCATTGATTGAACCCCAATAACCTTTCTAGAATAGATCTCGAAGCCATCTTCTTTTCAGACTCCTAGAGGTATTATCAGGAATTGAAGAAAAATCAAGACTAGAAATAATTGGGTTTGAGTGCTCATGGATGGATTGACATCTGGTTCTGATCAAATCGGCAACATTGAGGTTCAGATGGTTGACCCAATTTGTGAGAATGTAATTAGCATGGAATTTATAATGGATATGAGACGAATTCACTGGTTTAGTAGAGCTCCAAAGCTCAAATCCAAATCTGAAATTGGCCTTATTATGGTAATGGAAATCAATTTTTTATAATTAATTGGAAGTTTAGACTGTTTGTTTAATAGGTGTCAATAGTCGGAATCGAATGCAGTTTACTGTCTTTTCAGTCTTGTATGAGGATTCCATTTTAGTTGTTTGTCTAGATATAGTTCTAGGTAGCTGATCTGTTAGATAGGAATAAGTGGACTATTATCAGAGGATAATGCAGGGTATGAAGTCAGGTTTACTGCGAAAGGTAAAGATAGTTTGATAGGATTCATTGGAATTTGTTTTAATCCTCCTGTCGGATTTAAGTAATCCGATTTTCTCGGTTAATTTTTGGATTTATATAAAGTCAGGGTCCTTGACACCTTGACGAGGGAAGCGGCTATAGGACGAGGAAGTGACCGCGACAGCGAGACTTCCAACAGTCAACAGATAAGCACATTATTATTTATGCCATGAGACCACCCCACTTTTCTGATCTATATTATTAAATATAAATAATTTATAACTAGCACATTAACCATAACTGCCCCTCCAGGGAATTAATCTGATTAATTAAAAGAAATACATGCATGTTTTTATGAGCATAAAGTGTCTCACAATTTTCAGCACCCCTTTTCCACACATATTTTACCTTTAATCATAAAATTACACTCGGGACACCTGCAGTATAGCACGAGCAGGTCCCGATGTAACACCTCCAATTTAACACAACTCTTTAAGAATTGTAATGTGAAATTGGTGTATAATGAATGGACCATTTTTCACAAAAAGTACACATATGAATCTAGCAACGTGATGAGGACAGTGTTGGAGTATCACCTGAGGAAAGAGGAATAAATAAGCACTGTTGTGATTTACTTTGTATCATACTGGATTTTTTCAAGTTGCAATTTAGCAAATTTAATTTAAATTTAAGTATTTGGGCAATTTAAAGTAATAAAATATATATGCCAAATATAGGGCATCCTCACCATTTTCACATAATTACTTATACTTGAAAATGAATGATTTTCTCGTTTTAGAATTATGGGATTCGCTGATTTGGAAATGTGTTAAGGAAAATACATTTCTGTGTACTGAAGTGAAAGTAGTGACGAATCTGATAAAACCGACGTCGTTAGGTATTCACAACCTCTGAAAATTTATTACATGGATACATTACATGGATCCATCTATAGACAGACTCGGAACCAAATTATCTCTTTGTGTCTAAAACGTATAATGCGAATGGAAACTTTCGATTCTAAGGGGGAAAAAAATAGTTTTTACTTTATATCTGAATACAGGGCTTTGCTACCTTCGGTTATGAGGAAGTAAAACAAATCCAAGAGGAAATAAAGGTGAGGTTTTAGGAGGAAATGGTTGTTTCTTTGCGGTGGTTAAACTGCTTAGTTCGCGCTTTCTTTTAAGAAACTTAGAAGTTAGAATTTACATAACTATGATCTTTTCTTCTGTTCTTTCTAGGTGCGAAACTTGGTCGCTTATTTTAAGAGTGAGGTAGGTAACGCCTTCTTTGAAAATAAGGTATTCGATAAAGAATGTCCTTAGAACAGCGATTGTTTGTTCGGCATAGAACCATCGGTGAGCCTTTTATTATTATTGTGGATGGAATTTCACCTCCTTACACAACCGTTGGTCTAGTAACAGTACTTCATTACAAAGTATTGCACCCCTGGATGGGTTGTGGCGGTACAAATTTAATTTTAATTTAGAATGAAATTGAAATTAAAAACATCTTTTACAAAATGAAACTTAATAACGTAACTGTGTAATAAATATGGTAAACATTTTTTTTTTAAAATAACTAAGTAATTGGGTTAACAATTCAACAATTCAGTATGATACGTGAACAAAGACATTTGTGAATTTTATTTTAAGTATTGTGATTATGAAAAATTTTGAATTCAAGTCCAAATAACCAAGTATTGTTGGGGCTTGTATGTCTTTGTGAACAACTTTGTCTAAAAACTAAAAGTTGTACGAAACTGAAATTTTGTATTTAATTAGATGTATATTTGGAATGTTTCAGCAGCTTAACGTTAAAAAAATATACTTAAGTTATCTACCAAGTAATCAAGGCCATAAAAAATGTTTAGGGAAGGTCAATGAAATTCATGACTGAACACCAGTTTACCATGTGCTTGTTCGAAAATCAACTAGTTTCCCTCGAATGTATTGATCATATTCTGGCTTTAACGAGACTGATAAACAGGGTGTGGTGGCATCTGTCTGTGACTGATGTGATGTTTCTTTCACCGATCAATCAACTCCCTAAACCAAATGGTGAGTGATGCGAATAGTTAACTAATTATAATATTAGTTTACGAATAGTTAACTAAATATAATAATTAATTATTTCAATGCTAGTTTTTGGTTTTAGCTTCATTAGAAATAATTATTCTACATTCTCTAGCCGATTAGACGGAAATTAAAAATTTGGATGCTGAAATATTTGCTTGATGTAATAAAATGAACACAGCACCTATCTGTTATGTAATGTTTTTTAAGTACAAAAGAGAAGGTTCTATAAAGAGAATAGTACAAGAGCTGGGAAAAAAATAAGGCAGTTATCTCACCTCAATTTTTGATTACTCTAATGAAAACTATGTATAATTACTAGTCAAAATTGATGAGTCTGCCAAGTATAGGTAGAGGGGAACAAAATGGCAGCTGTTTCAAAACCTTAAAATTAATTTTTATTCGGAGCTCTATATCTTAAAACTACCAACAACACTAGAAAATCTAAGAGAACATTATTTAAAGAAGAGTAAATTTGCTGAAATATTAGCTAAAAGAGCTATTTACGTCCAATAGTTCTCGAGATATAGTTTTTTAAAAAAGTTAGATTTCTTAAAAATCTACTAAAAGATTAGTAGTTAGTTAATTTATTTTGAGAAACCTATATCACAGGAACTATGTGACGTACAGATGTCTATTAGCACTCAAATTAAAGCTAGTTTAATGGAATATGAAGAAGTATATGACCTTTACCTTCGTAGGAATAGTAGTTTTCATGATATTTGCTAAAATAAATTGATTTATAGTTGTTCGGACAATAAGTTTGATTTATGGAAAACTTCATTTCAGAAACCATTAGATGTACAGATGTCTACCATCGCTCAAATTAAAGCTGACTATAACATACTAAACGTACTTTATGACACTTTTCTTCGTAGAGGTAGTAGTTTTTATGACATTCACATATGAACATAATTTTGTCAAATGAAAATTTGTCCGACCAACTATGAATCAATTTATTTTATCAAATTTCATGTAAACTATTAATCCTACTAAGATAAACATCATAAACTACTTTATAGCTCATTACACTAGCTTTAATTTGAGTGCTTATAGACATCTGTACGTCAAATGGTTTTTAAGATATAAATTTTTCAAAATAAATTCACAAACTAATAAGGAAATGTTCCTTTTCAAAAAGTTATGTCTCGAAAACTATTTAACGTAAATAACTCTATTAGGGCTCATATTTTAGCAAATTTACTCTTCTTTAAATGACGTTCTCGTAGGTTTTCTTGTGTTATTCCTACTTTTTAAGATATAGAGCTCTGATTGAAAAATTAGTTTTTTTTATAGCTTTGAAACAGCAGCCATTTTTTATTTCCCCTACTTATACTTTGCAGACTCATCAATTTTGACTATTAGTTATACATAGTTTTCATTAAAGTAATCAAAAATTGGGGTGAGATAACTGCCTTTTTTCTCCTCTTGGGCTCTTGTACTAGAAGAAACCGATAAATGAGAATTGAAAAGATTAGAAGGAACATCGATAGAAAAAAAATCGTTAAAATAAACATGGGTTTAATTATGTGAAATAGTCACGTCAACTATCTCAAGTAAATGTTTTGATGGGAAGTAAAAGGAAGAAGAAGGAAAACTGTGTATAAGGCGGGAAGACACTGGAAAAGGTGGCAAGTTAGATAAATCTTAGATTGAAAGAATTGATTTGAATGATATTTATAATGATGGAAACCATAGTGGAAAAATGCAAATAAAATAAAATTTGTAAATTTTGCTGTTAAGAAATAAAAACAGTAAAAATTATCTCAAAAGTAAAAGATCACATTTCCATAACTCCACAGATCAGTTTGAAAAGATTTTCCCCTGATAAAAGTAAGTTCAGTATATTTTAGAAAGGGTATAACTTTCATCTCCATTGATTCAGGCCAGGGATACTGAAGCCTTTTATAACGCGTGCCACAACAAAGGGTACCCTACATTGAGGCGTGCCACATCTGTAAAGCCCTTTCCTATGCTCTACCACCTTCACAATAATTATTTCAATACAGTATAGACGCTCGTTATTAAAGAATTTTTGTTTTACTTCCTTTAGTAAATTTTGAATATATACCTGATGAAGACATAAAAAAAAAAATAAAATGTGGATCGCTACAACCTATTGAGGTTCAAGGGTGCAGTACTTTGTAAGGAAGTACCGTTACTAGACAAACGGGTGTGCAAGGATTTGGTCAGAATCGTGCTCGACAGCCAGATTTTTACCCAATTTAAGATACCCACTTCATGAAGTTGCTGGGTGGACTCAGGAGGGCTCCTGAACCCACAGGGTTGACTCACGTCTACAGTGAAACAGAAAGTAACTATCTGGCACAGCCGGATACGAACCGGGTCCTTGAAGTTAGTAGCACAGTGCCATACTACTGAGCTACACACTCCCACATGGAAACATTAATAACTATTATTTATACATTAAAAATATACTTTAGGGGTAACCTTGTGTGATCTAGTCTTAAACCGTTATCATATACTAGGTTATTTCACTGTTAAACAAACTTGAGAAGACAGGGATTCCATTAGTGATGGAACTCTACTGCTCATCACTTTTGTTTTTTAATACTGAATCTGAATAAATAAAATGATTAATTTTTTTTTGGTAAAAGTGAGTACCGAAACCTTCTTTTCATGCTGCTGAGGTTGAAGTAAACAGGACGACCACACCCCATCAGCCGGAGCTAATGATTCCATCAGTGACTGCATTAGCTCCATGTACAGCCCTCCCTTAGCTAGTGCTAATTCGGTTATCCTTCTGCATCCTAAGGCGGCTCGGGCTAATGGAGCCTTCTGGAGTTGACAAAGCAGGACGGACAAGTTGAGCGGGACCTGATTCGATGAATATACAAGGGCGGTTCGCTCCTAACCCAGTTATCGCCACTTAATAGTGGTCCCCACTGCAAGGGACATGAGGGATGGACAATGTAATGAGGTACCTTAAAGAAAGAAAAGTCAACCAACCAGCCACATCATTCATCTATTAAAAAATATTAATATTTTAATATTAATTTTATTATTGAGTGAATAATAAAATAGTTTTCAATTATTTATTAATGACCAACGTTTCGATCCACTCCACACTACAGGGCTGTTGTGATTGGTGAAGGTTCACTCTAAGAGGCCGTTATTACACCATGTGAGATCCATGGTGTATATACCACCAACTATTAGTGCACACTTCCACCTATCACAACAAAAACAAGCAGTTCTGAAGAAGAACTAAAGTGTCGGTCGAAACGTTGAACATTTATAAGTTGTTTAAAATTATTTTATTTGTCTTTACCGTTATTGTTTGATGAAACATTTTTCTTTTTTTTTTTTTTAACTCTATTTTTCACACATTATTATTAAAGAATTAAAAAAAAATGTTCATAAATAAATATTTTCACCAAGATATAATTAATTGTTGAGAATCCTTTTATTCTTTCTATTTTATTTACACACCAATGTCTCCTTCAATTTATATTTAATTTACAAAAAATGTCTGCTATATTTTTACTTCCCTTATTAGAACTTATGTTGGTGTATATTTTTGAAATACGAGTTTAATATAATTTATCGAGTTAAAATAGGAATTTTCCCCCTCACATTTAAGCACTTTTTAACCCTTGGAAGTTTTAATTCATTAATAAATATTACTTTTTGTTTTATTTATACGTTTCGGATGAATAATTAGTCTAGTAGTTATTCAAACACCTAAAATTAATAATAAAAAATTATAAAGAAATATGTATGATAAAATCACAATTTTTTAAAAAAATTAAAATAGATTATTGTTTGAGCTATAACTGTAGTATATTATCGAAACGAGCGGCCAAAAGAAAATTAAAAGAGAAGTTGCATCGATCTCAAAAAGTGGATGCCCTTGTGGAACGTCTTGAAAAGGTCTTATAGGAATTTAAGCGACATTCTGGAAGGTCGCCTGCTCTCTGGAATATATAAATAGGGCTACGATGGCGGACAGGATACTTTAGAATATGGCGTTTCCATGGGTGCTTCTCTTCTACGCTGCGGTATCCTCCGGCCAGCAGTCGGTCATCGACGTCCACGGTAACGTATCTTCTACGGTATCAGCGTCCAGTGGCCGTTATCAGTGAGCGTATCTGTGATGGATGTTTCAGTGACCCCTGAACTGGAGCAGCCAAAGAAGGGATTCAATTCTTCCCTCACCGCCAAGGGGACCTTCTCCTTAAAGACCATCTTTGAGGGACCGACATTCATCATCACCATCCCTCCTGGATCGTACGACTTCAGTCAAGCTCGTGTCGAGTTGAAGCTCACGGCTTATTATGCTGACAGAGGTCTTAGGCAAGTAATTGAGTGGTTTTATTTTTTGCATTCAGGATAACCCACCTTACAAAACGTATCGAATGAAATAAATTAATTTAATTTTACATACTTTCCGTGTTTTATGATTGTTAAAGTTTAAAAATTAAGATTTTTTCTTCGTAATTTAATTTGAAAATTAATTATCAATTATCCTCAATTGTCATTTTAAACATAATTTACAGAATGCTCAACGTTTCGTCATTCTAAGACAAGTCTCAGTCGAGTCATAAAAGCACTACCTTCTAAATCACTATTTCATTCACCAAGTTTATCTAACGTTTTCTCTTCTATTACCTCATAGAAACGGTACGGAAAATAAGTCGGTTGTTTTTATTGTATATATGGCTCGTAATCATTGTAAATCCAAAAAAATTTTGATAAAGTCTGGCAGGATATCTTCTTACTGAGAATTTGGGTTGTTTGACATTTAACCGCAATGTTCAAATGCTTTAATTACTTTATGAAAATATTTTTGAGTGAAAACTAATAATTTAATTAACATTATAAAAAAGCAACATTTTTCTAGATGGTAGATCTTATTTATCAACTAATAGGTTATTAAAAATTGGTATTAAATCTTTGTCTCTATGAATATTATTAAATTTTTATAACAGAGTTGTGGATTATTCGAATAAATTTTTTAAATGACGGATGAAGTATATTTGTTTAGTCGTTTTCTGACGAGTAGGTTCATCTGTCAGTTGATTATCCCTTGTTCTAATGTACATAAAGCTGTAATTTATCTATTACCAGTTATTCATTTCGAACTCCTAATTAAATTAATATGGAAATATGAAAAAAATATATATATTTTGGATTGCTATTTTAAACGAATGCATCTACAAGCAAATGAAAATATGTGTATTCACTGCAGTCTTGTAAAACAATGGTTTTTTTTTGTGAGAAATAATATTCTGAAATAAATATTAATTAATAAATCACTAGATTTTTAACTATCTATGACAACAAATAACAGATATATCAGAATTATTCATGATAGGATGACTGATGTTGCGGTTATCTTTGTTTGACCCATATATTAAAAGATGTTTTATCGGAAATTATATTATTAAGTTTTCATATGCTTACTCCGTACAGAGAAAAAAAAATGTAGTATCCCTGTTAATTGTATTATTATTATTAGCAACAGTGTCAACTATTTTTATAAAATTGTATTATTATAGATCAATTTGAAAATGTCATGATTTTATCAGAGGAGAATTTATGTGTTATTCTCTTTTATTTATGGTTATTTTAAACTTTATTTTAATAATTATAATTAGTTTTGCTAAAAACACTCGTACTTTAAGGAAACAGAATTTCACATCGCTTAATTGTTTTACAAAACTAGAGACAATTTAAGTTTTTCTGTGACTAACCTCAAATTAATTAGCATTAACTCACAGCTTATTAAACATGAAACTGTTTTCTAGTTGGAGCTACTTTAATGTTCTTTTAAATGATTTAAAAAAAGTAAATTCTACCTTTTTTAAAAGAAATTTTAGTTAGTTCATAATGCTGAGGTATAGAATTAATTTTTTTTTCGTATATTTCTTATTATTTGACAAAAGCTGTGGCATCTAAAATAAACACATAATCTAAATTTCTTTGTGGAATCGGTCCATATAATTTTTTTATACGCTTCAGTTCTACAATTACTTATTTAAGTATCCCATCATTGTATCTCTGAAGTTTCGACTGTTTCTTTAAAGGTCCATTGTTGACTATGCCAACTTCCAGTCCTTGCACCAGCAGCTCCTGACCACACCACACACCTCAGGCTTGGCGTACCCCGACGTTGGCTTCAACAACGAGTTCCTTCTCAGTTCAGTGATAAAGGAGATGGTGATACCCGATGGCTTCAGGACCATAGACATACTCTACGCCGTGAGACGCAACAACACCCATGTACTATACCTCGCTCCGACTGACTTCTTCATTAACCAAGGATTCTCGGGGCTGAAGACAGTGGGTCGGTTCCTCGTCGACGCCTTCTCAGTCGAGCCGATCTTTTCGAATGATCCCAGCTTCACGGTCAAACCTAATCCGCTCACCGAGAAGATCCAACCCAAAGTGAACCCAAAGTGATTTTAGGCTGTGCAATTATAATAAAATTTTAATTTATTAAATTTGTAAAAAAAATATTTATTAACATGGTTTAAACTAAAACCAAATCCTGAATCCTTCCAATTCTGTATTTGAATTCATTCGATAGATTTAATCATAAGTTCTTTAAACAGTTAATAACATTGAAATATACATACTAATCAACTGTTTGACCTCAAATTAACTCCTTAAGCCACTCAAATCTGAGTTTATTACAAATTCACCCACGTTTTCCTAGTTCATGTATTTTAAGTACCAATATTTGTTAATTTATAGTACTAAAATTAAGGTATCTATCTCTTATTTGATTAATTTCAATAGTAAAATTTAAAATAAATGAAAAACCTTCATGATCAATTTTTATCTAGAAAAATAAACTTTAATGCTGAATGATTAAATAGATTATTCTGTTTTAATAATATTGTTAACAAATTTCGAAATATTCGAATCGTTGGCGTATTCTGTTCGGATAATCTTTCGAAAAAATCCAAATTCGATCATTTTGTATCAATATATGGCTGTTATAAATGGCCATTATGATTATTTATCATTCACACCATACACACTTATTCTACAAATATTAGAATCATAGGAACACACCACAGGTCTAGTCACTATTTTTATTTGTATTTATGATTAAAATTAAAAAGATAACTCCAAATACAAACAAAAGGTAAATTTACCATGTCACTCCCTGTAGGTAAAATTTCCAATAGAATACTTTATTAAGAATAAAATAAATCTTTAATTTTGAATAATCTAAATCTTATTTAGAAATAAATATACATTATGTATATTTATTTCTCTCCAAACAATTTATTATTCTTAAAAAAAAAAAAAGGAATATTATTAACGATTTCTGTTGTTATTGTTATCAATTCGCCTGACTTCTCGCCAGGATTTATTTCTTATTATTCACTTTTTTTTTTTAAGTAGTATGTTTGAAGGATGGTTATTACCAAATTTCAGCACGGCCCTGAAAAATATGTTCCGACTTGACGAGATCCGTAAATAAATTTTACTGTCCTTGATCCCCCACGATTCTTTTAAATGCCAATGCCTTTTGGATTCGGCCATGCCACGCCTTTCGGTTTTTTTAATTCCGATCGTGTCCAAGGTCTTTGTTTTTTGGGATCTCAATGCACATTGTGTCTTATTTTTTGGGCTGTCTCTTTATTATACAATTAATTTACTCATTAATAAATCAGGTGTTATTCTGTTTCACCTTTTACTGTAAATTTTAATCTTGAACAATATTTTAATTTGTGAGATGGATCTAAGTATATGTTTATTAAACAGAGATCTAATATCTTTCACCAACCTGACGTTTTCACTAGAATGAAAATTTTTCTGACCTCAGCATTTACCTTTAAAAACATTTAACTTCATTACCTAAAGATATATATTAGAGAGAGTGTAATGCTGTTAAGTTATTAATGCTTAATTATAATTTAAAAAAAATTTTTTATGTAGCTGTACATCAATTACTAATCCTAACATAATGCTTATATGAGATAATTATTAATGATAGGTGGAAAATAAAGCTATCATACTTTATGTGTCAAATCAAAACTATTATTAAATTAATAATAATTACTATATGTGCAAGTGCTGCAGGCAGAAGTGTCATTGCTGTCTAGTACGGATCTGATTAAAGTTTTAGAAACGAATTATTGATATTTCTATCACTATTTGCATTTCATGCTTTATTATCGTTGTCAAAAGCTTGTAATGTATTGTCATAGGCGCTTAAATGTGAAGACAATCAATGATAGAGCTTACATTAATAAAAAAAACCACACAGAATGGACTGATAATATATTCATAAATTAAAATATTTTTTTTAAATGTAACATTGTATGCCAATGACTTGAAGTGAGGAATTGAATACATGAGTGGATGAAGGTGCTAAGGGTCATTAGAGAAAATATTGGGACTTTTGCTTTTTTACTTAGTATCATGTTCAATTTGTGGTACTCAAATTGTGGTAGTTTTCAACAGTTAAAATAATTACTCAAGAAACAGTTTTTCCGTACATAATATTGAACCCATGACCCTTCATTGGTTGTTGGAGTACAGCTTTTAATTTTCATTTCAATAGTTAAACATTGAGTTTTTCCTTCAGAAATGGTTATAAAAAAGGAATTAAATTCAATGTTCTAAGATTTATAGGTTTGTAATGCTCATCCCTTTAAGTCTTTAATGATAGAAAAAATACTCTTAGGAGATATTTTGGACAAAACCATTATTATAAAGTTATTAGATCAAAAGCCATTCGAATTTATTCAAATTTCATTAAAAAACTCCTAGGAGATATTTTGGACAAAACCATTAACAACTATAGCTATCACTGTTGCAACTACTGTGATCGTGTAGTCTCACATTTGCTTTAGTGATATTAGGGTTTGCTTGATTGTTTTTATCAACTATGTGCACATTTGAAAGGGTATTTAAATTGCAATGATATATTTAATGAGTTTTTTAATGAAATTTAAATAAATTCAAGTGGCATCTGATCTAATAACTTTATAATAATGGTTTTGTCCAAAATATCTCCTAAGAGTTTATCTTTTCTATGATTGAAGACTTGAAGGGATGAACATAAGGCAAATGTGAGTCTACATGATCACAGTAGTTGCAACAGCTATCACAATAGCATCATTGTGTCACATTATAACAAGGACTGCTAATCCATCATTATGGGGCTTTCAATACTGTACATTTTGTGATGTAGTATAAATAAGGTGTGATACTTTAATTAATTTATTCTTTGATTTATTATGGAAATGACCGTCTGTTTAGCATTTTATATTCTAATTAATGTTGAAGTTTAATCATAAGATGTTGATAAACATGTCATTTAAATACAAAATTTATATTTGATCATTTCATCTTATTCAGATCTGAATAGCTCATTAAGTTTTCTTGTATCTAATCACAAATAAAATTAATTCTAACAAAACACTAGGTACTAAAAATTGCAATAAATTTACAATTAGCTACGACTTATTACAATATACAATTTAAGATAATTTTTCATCAATTTATAAAAAAATTAAAAGTCAAGCCATTTGCTATTGAAATGATATCTTATATTGAGTTGAGATGAAATACTTATTAAAATTATTTTTTTATGTGTTAAAGTTCTTATAAATTTATATTTCTATCATATCATTGACCTGTATTAACGTTTCACAGTATCCTGATAATTTTACTTTGTTAATGTTCTGGAAACTTTCGAATACAAATATCTTGTAAATTTAAAATTTATTTATATTGCTCCTCCAGCATGGGAGGAACCATCTACGAAATATCATTGTTTTATTCACTGATAAAATCTTATAATAACATTTACTCAGTAGTAATGCACTACCAGCATTTAAGTACCATGCGAAAATTAAATGCTATAATTTTGAACATGCTGTTTGGTTATATATCATAGCAAAACAGCTAGTTACAAATATTATAGTAAAAAATCTTATTGTTATTAATGTTCTGTCCATCTTTGTCGAAAAATCATGGAGTCTTGAAAATTATTGGGTACTTTTCATGTTGTGTTTTCACAAGAAGTGATTTCTATATTATTTTAACATTATTTACCACATTAACACATACCTGAACCACAGTCGTAAATTTAGTAATTAGCAAATAACTCAAATTTATATCAAAAGTTTTATTTTATACTTATTTAAAATACATGGAGCTTGATAATATAAGCAGTCAACTGACATCTAGTGGTGTAAATGCGAACTATAAGGAAGATGCTAGTTATAAGTTCTCAATGCAGGTAACAGCACTACCCAGGCTTGTAATCTTTGTTTTAAAAGTATTTAAAACGCTAAATAGTTTGGAATTTATTCAGATAAACTAAATCATAACTGATTTTCCGAAATACATTTTACTGGTGAAATTCGTTTATATCTAACAATAGGTAAGATGATTATTAATTGTTTTAAATAAATACTATGAATTCAACTTTTAACAGTTTAGTGTATAATACTTTAGGTAGTACTTTTCTTAATAAATCATCTCTTCCTTTTGTTATTAAACTTATTATATCTTCTGATTTGATTTAATTTATGAGTATTTTTATCATTTATCTTCTAAGTGATGTGGTAGTAAGTTCATATATATATATATATATATATATATTATTCATATATATTTTTTTTATTTTGAAACTTTATTAATCCTAATACTCTTAGTTTTCATATCCATAAGAATTTGTTTGTAAATTTATGGTCAAATGTTCTCATAACAATTAAGAATATCTTAATAAAATGCAAACATGCACTGGATAGGAGGTACTTTAGGAAGTTTTTCTATGAAACAATGTTATATTTAGTCTAATATAGTAAATACGACTATTGATATTAAAGCAATAATAATCTATATCTGAGTTATAACTTGTAGAAAGATGGGTATTGTAAATACCAATGACCTACAAGGACCTAGTGATGTATTTACAAACCAAAGTTAATTTTGTCAAAAAATTAATAACTTGTACAGTTCGATTGTAAATGTTTTGTTGAATTTTGTATTGATCTATTAACAATTGAAACAAGTTAAAAATGAATTTCAAATTAAAAATAGAAAGTTACTTAGGTTTGATTTAAGATTGATCTATCAACAATTGAAACAAAAAATTAAAAATAAAGAGTTATTTGTTTTTTTCTATCTTTACTGAGCTCAAAAAGTCACATGTTAACACAACTAAAGATAACTATAGATTCAAAAAGGAATTAAAATGTAAGGACAGATGTAATGTTTAAAGAACCCCCTGTAAGTTACTAGAAAAATCAACTACAGAAATTTCCTGGAAACAAAGTGAGAGAAACAGGAAATCTCATGTAAACTACTTAAATAGTGTGAGTTCACACTTCCAAAGTTTGTTTTTAAACAGATCAACAGGTATTGATGTTTTACTTTGAAATTAACTATATTACGAAATCAATAACAATTTGTTAATTTGTAAGTTAGGAATTAAAGTAAATGTTTCATTCTGATAATTCCCATAGATTGAGACCTTATCTAAAAAGTGAGCTAACTAAAAAGTAAGCCTCAAAATCTTGTAAGTCAAGTAAATATAAGGCTCTTATGAAACAGGCATACAACCTAACTTATTAGAGGTTTGTATAAGAATACAATACTAATTTGAAAGATGAACCGGTGGGTGAGATGGATATGATAGAAGTTCTCTGTGAAATCATTCTTGGTTCCTTCCTTGTTCTTCATCCTCTTTTCACTTCCTATGCTTGATTCTGGTATGAATATACTCACTCATGATGAAATTCATTTTAATGCGAAGAAAATCATCTACTCAGCTCTTCTGTTGTTGCACTGTTTTGATTTTGTTTTCTTAAGTTCCAAGTAAGCTGGCTTCTGACTAGCACCAGCCAGGACTTGCCTATAGATGGTAGCAGCTTTTTTTCTCTTCATGGAATGATTAATAAATTATAATTCTGAATTGCTGTTCTTCCCTAAATAGCATGGCCTTTAAATTTAATGATGACAAATGCTCCTTGATGATAAATAGTTTTCTATGAAAAGTTTGACCATACAAGACTTCTTTAAACATCTCTAAAGCTTATTTCAATACCTTGCACCAGTTTCTAAAAAGCTCAATGTTTGAAATTGTTTAAATTGTCTTTCAGAAATCTCTTTCTTTCAGGTCAATAAAAAAATGTCATCATTAAAATAATTTTATTGATTCAAGAGTATCTCTTTATTAATTAATAAAATGTGTCCCCACCCATTCATGTTTTATTAATTTTAATTTTAAAAAAATTGTCACTTCAGGGAGTGTAACAGAATAAAAGGCCTGATTTCACCTAAAAATGAATTACAACAATTATATGGTTGTTGGTATGGTGCTATTTATTGTGGCCAGCCAGTAATATAAATATTAATCCATTGATCTATGAAGTTAAAATTGTAAAATTACAAATGCCGTTATTCTATTGGTAGTGGTGAAGTAGTCTAACAATTAGGTCTCATGTAAAGCACCGAGTATTGCAAGGGCTTACTAAATAGTTTTAACGAAGATGAAAGTGTATCATTCTGAAGGATAATTAATTGAAGCCTAGGTATCAATATTATAACTTAACTTAGTGTATTTTTATATTTCATCTATCAAAGTATCAAAAACATTTAATATTTCATAATTCATTTAAAACACTTTTATTATCATAAGAATAAAAATATTAACTTAAAGCAACGGAAATTCTGACACTTTTTAATTAAAATTAACTTGTCTAAATGTAATTAATACTACTTGTTGTTGATTTTATTCTAAACAATTTACTACTGTACAAACAATTTGTTTAATGATTGTTTACTTGTGCTGATAGTTGTCAAGTTTACAAACTATGTCATTTGTTTGCTGCAACAATATCATATATCAAAATTAATGATTTTTCAAGTGAAGTTTTAAATACTGTATTAATTTTTGTGAAACTACATTAGTAAAAAAACATACACCAGAAGCCTTAAAAGGTCAGAAATAGCAGTTCTAGTTAAAATTTCACTTCATTGTAATTGCCCCTGCGACATTAATTCTAAAATCATTACTTTACAGTAAATGAGAGCTATGTCAAAAATATTAGTACATTTAATTCAGCTTAGCTAAAATTATTGACTATATTTTGAAATAATTCCTGCTAGCAGCTACATTTTGGAATATGTTTCAATTTTGTTTAGTCAAAAAATAAATAGTTCATTCTCTATTATTTATTCTCACTTCAGTCCAATTCCATGAACTTCAAAATATTCATTTTATATTTAATGAGAACATATTTTCTGTGTTTTATCATGCTTTTTAACTAGTTTTTCAGTAAAGTGGCTTAATGTAGGATATAGTTATCAAAATACTTACTGATAAGTAGATTACTTCAACCAAAACTGTGACAGTTTGTTTGTTTGGTTTTTTAGTGGCGCCAAACTTCATTGGTCATCAACGCCATTTATATTTTATTTAA
>NW_027116328.1:109270-121310 GCF_000696795.3 Halyomorpha halys
AAGAAAAATTATAAAAAATAAAGTAATGAATGAAGTATGAAATAAAACGTTTATAAAGGTAATTAAATATGTAAGTCGAATAATACGATTAAGGAAATAAAAATATAAAGTTATATAGTGCAAAAGAAATACATATGAATATTTCAAATTAATAATAATAATTTAAAAATTAAAGTTATGAAAAAAAGAAAGAAAATATACGTAATTAATGAAATATTTAAGTAAAATACTTGAATAAAGAAATAAAATATAAAGTTGAAAATCTTGTAACTTTAACTGTTAACACACGGGGCCCTCAAGATATAAACGCTAGTAACAACAATCTCCACTGAAGTGCTCGTCTTTTAAACTGCCGTATTGTTGCGTTACCACTACGTCACCGGAACTTAAACTCTCCACGTGCCATCACTGCTACTTCATCTTCTCTTACTTCATCATCTTTCACACTGTTTACTTTAAAATTATTTTCAAATGTATCGTACTTAACTACCATACCCTCTCCTCCCAATACAAACAGTTCACTCTGACTTTGACTTCCGTCAAAATAGGTATGAATTCTGTCTCGTTCATTTTCTTCCATTTTTTTTTTCCTTCTTGATTTTATTCTTATCCATTTTCATCTCTTAATTTGTTCTTTCTTTAATATTTCTTCTCTTTATCTGTAACTATTTTCGTTCTTATTTATTGTTTATAACCTTTAATTTTTACGTTTCATTGTTTACCCATGTAATTTTTCATTTACCTTTTTTTTTTTACTTATGTTAAGTTTTTGTATCTTGTTTAGCCCTGACGAAGCCCTACAACATGAGGCGAAACATTGGCTCAAATAAAAATAGTACATAATATTACTTTTTGCGTTCAATTTGACCGCACCCGGACCATATTCCATTTATTAAAAATCTTTTAAATTTATTTTTCCCCATAGTTTATGTTTTTAATTTATTTGTCGTCACCCTTTTATTTGATTCTTTTTTAAATTTATTATTTTTACCCAACCGAGTAACTTGTAACGTATTCTTGACCTATCGGTTAGCTTCGTCATCTTTTCCAACGTACTTTTTTAACTCGGAATGTTACCGCACGCGCAATTTTACTTAGATTTTCCATCTCTTCCAAGGGGGTTGGTATTTTACGTTTTATTCCCTGTTTTCTCATCTTTCTCTTAACCCTTTCTCCTTCTCTTATTTCATTTGTTACATATATTTTCTTTCCCTTAATGTTATTTTTTCTTTCCATATTTTTAATTTTTAAATTATTAATAAACTAAAATATTCATATTTATTTGCATTATATAACTTCAAATTTTTATTTTATTTCCTTAATTATGTTATTTTACCTACTTATTCAATTACCTATATATACATTTTATTTTTCATTTCTTTCATCACTTTAATTTTATTAGTTCCATTCTGTGTAATTATTTACTTTCTGTTTATATGTTCTTTATTCATTGGTTGTTATCTTGTTCTGTTCTTAGCCCTGATGAAGCCTAGAAATTATGGCCGAAACGTTGGCACAATTAAGTAAGTGACTTCAACTTATTTGCGTTATATTTTGACCGCATCCCCCAACCATCTTATCCTCTTATAAGTCATCCACGGTCAACTACCTCTCATGATTATGATTCCATATTTAGGTTTATTTTCGATTAAATCTAAAGTAAATTGGCATTGAGAGAGGTTTAATAACCTAAAACAAGTTCGAAGAAGAAAAATATGAGTTAATTAATTACAAAAGAGTTTAAAAATTCTTGTTTAATTGTGATGTATCTACCATACTCTCCTCAAAATAAATTTGGTAGTTTTATGAACATGCAACTAAGTTAATGGGATTTATTACTGGCCGAGCTTTACTAGTATGCACATTATAACAATGCTACTCTTTCTGAACTTCTCCGGTTGCTAAATTCCATGAGGGAGTGCAAATGATAACTCCCAAATTGACGACGACGCACGGAAGTGTAGGTCTTCGCGGTTAAGAGCGAATACATCTTAACTTGCTCAAGACGAAGCGGAGATAAGTGAGGCATTGAGCCTAATCGGCGGCACATAAGACTCCGGCTGAGCACATAAATTAGGGGATGCTGTATCCGTGCGGGCTAATTGTCTTATCGTCGGGGGTGGTCCTAACGAGATGAGGTCTCCGTGACCTGACTCCATCCACCTGGGTATATCTCCAGCGGCCCAATGGCTGTCCAGGGTGGGCTATTGTTCTAATTCACAGCCCAAGGTAGACCAAGTTAGAAGTTGAGACTACCATTCTAATATATTTTATATTCAGAATTTGAACCTAAAGTAATATATTTTATATATTGTTGCTTCAGATAATAGTTTCCTGCAATATGAATAATAAATAATAGTTATTTTGGATTTATTATCCTTGGGAGGGGTATACTTTTCTTCTTCCTGAGAAACTGGAGTCTCTCCATAAAATTCTACGTAATAACTCTTTGAAAATAAAACGTAGAGTAGCTTATACTTCATTCAAGGGATCAAACTTCTTTTTGGTCCAACTAATCTGTAAGATTGAATAAATCTTTTTTGTGTGCACTCAGGGGTGATCCATTAAGCTATCCATCTGAGGTCTGCGAGTGGTGCCGGTTCAAATCCGGCCTTGGAGCGTTGACTTTTCAATTAAGCGGCGGTCCAACAAAATGAAAAACTTCACCCCAGCCATGGTCATGGTTAGAATAGGTTGGTGACCTGTAGATAACCAGGCGAACCATCACCTTCGACGTGAATTGCCTTAAAAAAATCTTTTTTATATGTCCAAGAAAGAAATTTCCGAAAAAGACAGGGGTTAATTTTAGTTTCTTAATTTCCTACCTCTCATTCAAGGATGGGGCTAAAATTTCCCGCTTCACTGCTACCATTGGATGTTGATGTTTTAAATAACCCGGGAGAGAGTTTAATTAGTTATTTTTTCGTTTTAATTTTACGCTGAAATTTAATCTTTTAAAGGAGTTGCGTCCGAACATGTTAGGATTTTTATTTTGTCCGACCGAGAGTTAATCGAGTTGTTTTAAAAATTATTATTATTATTTTTCTTTTCACTTTTGTCACTTACAAGCGAAAAGTGAGAATCGCATAAAAACCAACGTGACACATGACGGAGAGCAGTTCTCAAAAATTTTTCTTTCTTATTTAAAATTAAATACAGGGGATGACTGTAGGTCATTAAATAAATCAGTAAAAATTCTTTGTAGGCCTTCTCCATAATTACATAAGCAAGGAAATATTGTAAGAAATAACAAAGATGCCAGAAAAAATATTAGAATAGTGCAAAAGCAGAATAATACCGAGGAAATTAGATTTAATATGGTTTGTCAGGAAGGTTTTCCGTTGAAGATAATTTTTTATTTATAAGTTCTATTTCAACTTTATATGATATATTAATCATTATAAATTTAACGGAATATTATAAAAAAATTGAGTTGAAGACATTTGAGCCGTTTAATTCCCAAAACTAAAAACAGTTCAAATATTATTATTCGGGTGTTGTTTTGGAACCAAAATATTCAAACTTTACCAAACCGTGGAATAGTATAAAATAAATTTATTTTTAATTTTTTTTTTTTAGTGATGCTAATTCTTTTCAAGTTAGCATTAAGGAAAAAAAATAGGGAAAATTATGTTTTATTTGTTTATTTAATTTTGTTAACATTAGTCTAAATAGTTATGCACAAGAGACTTAAACAAAAATCAGGTTTTTTATTTTTTTTTTATTAATTTTTTTTTTTA
Organism: Halyomorpha halys; assembly: GCF_000696795.3. Classification (NCBI taxonomy): domain Eukaryota; kingdom Metazoa; phylum Arthropoda; class Insecta; order Hemiptera; family Pentatomidae; genus Halyomorpha; species Halyomorpha halys. Next base: position 113,011 of record NW_027116328.1, read on the forward strand.
GAAATCTACACTTATATTTTTACTATCTAAGACTAATTTATGATTTATTGTGACCTTGCTAAAATGAACTGAATCAAATGTACTGACTGATTTAAAGGATTATGACAGAATGGATCATTATTCAAATTAATTATTTAATATATCATTTAACTATTACTATCAATTATTTCATATTAAATTTAAATTCATCATTGAATCTAATGAAAAAAAACTCCCACACATACAAAACGCAGTATCATTTTATATAATTTCCCTGTTTCTATAATTTTTTTAATATATTCCAGGTAAATTCATTACCTTTCAAGAGGTACAACATAATTTGTCCACTCGTAGAAAAGATTGTTTTTTTTTTTTAATTTTTGGTAAGTGACTCTAAAACAGAATATTTTTCTTCGTTATTCATAAGTTACCAAAGTAGACTTTCTTTATTGGCCGCCAATTTAAAATGGAATAAAGATTACTCCGAGGATCATCCTGTTACATTAGTAACTAATCTAAAAAAAAAAAAATACGAGCCAGTAGTCTCTAAAAAATACCAGGGACGGAAGGATTTTTTAATTAGAATTTTTGATTCTTCGTATCTGTAACGTAAAATTATTAACATTGTAGAGGTTCAACTTTTTTTTGGTCGATTATAAACGTTCTTTATTGAAAAACAAAAATGTATGATATTCGCTGAATTTTTTTTTAGATAGCATATCCACACTCCCAAAAAATGTTCTGCCATTTCTTTGCCTTCTGTATCATTTCTCTAAAACTCTACTCGATTAATGTTATAGTATTACTAAAAATTTATATTTATATATGAATTCCTGGAATCACGCTTTAACGTTAATTGGGTATTATTCATTAACTTAATTAATAAAATAAACAATTGAACAATAGGTTCTTTAATTATTTTTAGAGAATGCTTTATGGGAAATATTCTTAATATGCAGTATAATATAGGAGTGAGGCATTGTGCTGCTAACACCAAGCACACGGGTTCGAATCCGGCCGTGGCAGATTATTACTTTCTGTTTCACTGCAGCTGAGATTCAGAATCCTCTTTGGGTTCAGAATCCTTCCGGGGTCCACTTAGCCTCATGAAGTGGATTCCCTTAATTTGGTAAAAATCTGCCGGTCGAGTGTGATTCTGACTAAATCACCGCCTTTCTCGACCGTTGATCTAGTTAGCCTTAACGGGTTGTAGTGGTACAGATGTATTTTTTTTATTGTAATATCGCGTTTAGATACATAATATATTTTTGAAGACTTTATTTTTTTAATTTTGGTTATCGTTAACGTCGAAATGGTGGTAATTTTTTAAAATAATGTATGTTTATACACAACTTTGTTTTTTAAAGAAATTACTAGTAACGTTCGAATAAATTAAGAACACCTGGGACATATAAACAATCTAATCTCCAATCATTTAAAAAGCAAAAATTGTAAATGTTTCGCGTTGAAGACCATCTTTTGATGAAGGGTGGTATGACGTATCGACAAGAAAACCCATAAGAATGCTAAATATCGGATTGTAAAATAAGTTCTAACGTTTTTTACTGGCGATTTCAATAAAAACTTTAAAGATTATTTTAAATATTTTTAATCAATTATATATGACCCATTTTGATCTATTACATGTTGGCATCTTTCATGTAATTTTTTTATTTCGTCCTCCCAGAACTCCTCTATTTGCGTTTTGCAGTCCGCAAAGTGCAAATCTGTTGGGGCAAGGTCTGGTGAATAGGGTGGGTACATAGTACACTGGGGGTTACACCCAGCCAAACTCCAACAATTTCTGCTAGGTCTGCAAAGACACGTGAGGACAGGCGTTATCGTGATGGAAAACTATGCCTTTGCGATTAGCCAATGCTTGACGCTTTTGCTCAACTGCTGTCTTTAATTGTTCCAATCATATCTGTTAATTTTATACTTGCTAATTAAATACACCAGAATAATGGTTTGGTTGGGCGGGAGGAGCTCAAAATAAAGGACACCTTTTCAATCCCACCAAACACAGCATAACCTTTTTTAAATATAATCCTGCTTTTGGAGTCGTTAACGACGAGTCACTTCGTTTGCTCCAGGACTTTTTTCTCATAATATTATTGTACAGTATCCACGTCATCCCTAGTTATGAACCTATTTAAAAATGGATCTTTAACATTGCGTTTCAGGAGGCAATCGCTAATGGATATGCGGTCCAATTAATTCTTTTTCATCAAGGAACCCATATATCACTTCGAGAAACATATCCCACAGCCCCAAATGAATTGAGACACTTGCATGAGACATGCTAAGCGTTTTTGCGATATCCCGTTTTGTAGAGTTAGGGTTGTTCTTGACCAATGCTTAAATTTTCCGGTTCTGAACCGAGCAAAGCACTTCTCCTAAGGCATCGTCATATATACACTGCAAATTTGGTTAACCGTCTGTGCAGCACATTTTCTTTTTAGGAAATAAAAGATCATTAAATGACGAAAATGAATTTTTTTCTCTTCCATTTTGAGCAAGCAATATACCACTTGCAGATAAGAATCTCGGTTGAAACTGATGCATAAAACTAATCCTTTTTTAAAATATGTAATATTATTGACCAAGTATACATGATTTTATAAACACACAGAGGATTAAATTGAAATATTGATAAAAGCTACCAACTTATTTTACAACCTAATAATTTCTGTGTTTAATTAATATACTAGACCAAAGGCCAATATCAATCTATTTACTTATAAATATTTATATCTTGTCCATATACTACTCTACACTAGGGATCACTCAATCATTCAGAGACGTTTAATTAATGGAATTACAGAAAATACAAATAATAAAGTTTTTTATTTCATCATCGGCATGATGAGTCCCATCCTATGTGATAGCTGAAACTTTCTTCAATCGTCATAAATTTCTGCTGTTTTAGATGTGAATTTCTCAATTATTTAATTATAAATAATTTCCTATGAACTTTCATCCTGTTGTTAAATTACCATATAAACATCTTGTTTTAGTAGATATACTTCTATATATTTCATATATGTTATATATGCACAAGATTTCTTCAATCCTTCGATCCTTGGTTATTTTATTCATACTTAAAACACCAATAAATATGCTTTTAGTATTTTTAGAAAAGTATCTTAAACAAAATGATACAAAGTTTCAGCCATGTTGGGAAGTTAAACCATATTTTTTGTAATCCTTAAAAATAATATAAGCTTTGAGCTTATTGACAGAAAAAATATGTATTAAAGTATTGAGAATATCTCGGTTATAAATATCTATTTATCATTTATATCTAATTATAAATATAGTTAATCATCTGATTAACCCGGCAATACACGCACTATTTAGAGTTACACGAGCACACGCATATGCCTGTCGGATACTTATAATGCAAAATGTGGTTTTGAACCTACTTTCCTTTACAATTGTATAACAGAGTAGTAAATTAAGAGTTTAAACAATTCAGGTTAAATAATTTTTTAAAAAGTAGCTAAAACGTTTTACATTATTTTTATTGAAGATAATTATTTAATAATAATATACATTCTTTCATAAATAATAAGTACATTCTTTACAAATAAAATTTTAATGTTGCACGCACATAGGGTATCCACTCTTTTTGCATGAATATTGAGTAAGTCATGTCCATATGCCATATATCAAGTAATTTTTTTTTTTACTGTGAGAAATGTAGAAAGCCCAGCTGGGATGTATTGTTTGTTATTGGTTTATATAAATGATTATAATTTGTTTAGTATTTAGAATAACAACAGTGGACAAGAGGTATTGTAATGGCGAACTCTATACATGGTTAAACATATAAATATATGATAATAATAATTCCTGGAGTTATATATTTGAAAATAGATTTAAATATTGGTTGTCGTGAAGATAAATAATTAATAATTTTATATTTAAAAAAAGTGGGTTCAGTATGGTTCAAAAGGTTTTTGCTTAGTATTTGTTATTCATATTTATTAATAAATAACGAACCTCACTAAAAAAAAAAAATAAATAAAAAATAACATAAAAAAGTAAAGTTGTTTATAATAAATATCATTTTACTTAAAAGTATTTAATTCATATGCATCTTTAGATTCATTTACAAAAATACATTTTAATAATTGTGTATTGACATTATTATTATTATTTTAATATTATAATTATTTTACATTTCTTTGTATTTAATACCTCAATTTGTTTTTTTTTAATGTTACAAGTAGCGATCATTTACACTGATATGTTTATTTAAATCGTTACCACATTTAATATCTTTCCAGAAGCAACGCATTGAATGTTATTATTTTATTTTTTTTTTTTTTAACAAAATAATTTAGTTTCTATAATTATTTTCTCATATATAAAATTAACCTACACACGAAGAGACTTTTTATATTTGTTAATTTAAAAACAAAAATACCGGCCGAGAGATATATACGCACAAAAGGACGAGATAGGGACAGGAGTTATGTCCTTCCAACATTTTATCATCCGATCTTTTTTCGTCAGTTAGCTGATGAAAAGTTTTCTAAACCCTTTCGGACATCTGTCGAGTTGTTACAACAGTATTCGGTAGAGGAAAAATTTTATTTTTCAAAATTAATATACAATTGTTCATCATTAAAATTAAAATTTCAATTCAAGGTTTTTTTTTTTTCTCTTTTCATATTTTCTATCCACACATTTTAAATACGAGATTCCTAAGCGTGTCCTATGAAGAATACTTAATCTCAGAAACGAATTGATTGGAGATTTTGTTGCTAGAAAAAAAAAAATTAAAAATAAAAAAAAACATTAATGTTCTATTAATTCTAAAATGTTTGTATCTTGTTTTCTCAATTTGAAGCACTGCAAACGGCGAAACAATGGTTCCAATAAATAGTTTTCTTTTACTATTTTTATACCTTTTTTGACCGCCACCTGGATTATCTTCCTACAATCTACTTAATACAGTCAGCTATCTTCTTGCAATATTAAATAAATGGTTTAATAACTTAGCGATATCATCAATTAATTAGTATTGGAGGAGTTGTACTTCTAGAAATTAATTTCAAATGAAAAAAATATTTTTCTGTATTTGAAAAGCGGACAGAATAACGTGCATACGTCAAAGAACATCCTATCCTCACAAAGAATTTTCCAAAAATAACCTTGTCAGAAAAAAAAGAGGTGTTTGAAGATAAGATTAGCCATAACTGGGAAGAAGAGCAAATAGTAGGCAGTGAAATAAAAATTAGCCGTTGGAAAGGAAGATAGTAAAACAAGCTGCTAACTGGCTGACTCAGCGGGAGATATGGAAATGACAAGGGCGGGCAAGTTGCTCGCTGAGTCGGGCATAAAAAAAGGCGGGCTACCTTGTGTCAGCTTGATTACTTCGGCTCTGGCCCTCTCTGTCTCTCGGATTAATTGTTCAGAACGAAATGATAAGCTTTTAGTTCCTTCTTTAGGTGGCATTCTTCAGGATGTTCGGGGTCGTCATAAAATATCCTAATATCTAGGCATATCCTATGAAGAATGCTAAATATATGTATATGAACCATTTTAAAACATACCATTTTCCTATCTACGCATATTATTGAGTTTTTTTAAAGTTAGAAACATTTAATCCTAGATCTCGTTTTGAATTTTGTAACTAATTAGATCAAAGAAGTTGGGGATCACTGGATAGAAAAATCACTTTTCGAATGTCAAATACTAATTCGTCAGAGATCTGTCAGGTAAAAATATGAAATAATTTATTTTTAAACTGATATCTTCTACTGGAAGAGTTTTTTTTTTTTTAAATTAATTAGAAATGATAAATGAATGATACTCCTCCTTGTTTAATTATATTTTATTTCATTACTATGAAACAACGTTTTATCCTATTGACACAGATCCACCTCATACACAGGAGAAGCTCCTCCAAAATGTTCGAAATGTTATAGTATACGGACCGTCAAACACATTTTTGAAGAATGTAATCACTACAAATTAACTCTGAAACAGTTAGGGATACCATCAAATGTTCCAATGGCGTTGAGAAACGACGAATCCGTAATAGAAAGAGTCATTAAATTCGTCCATCAGACTAACTTAACAATCAGCCTTTAATTATTATAATTATCTATTTATCTTGCTTATATAAAGTATTCATGGCATATGAATGAGTAAATTGAGTAATAAAATATGATAATTGTTATGTACCAAAAAACCTACAAACTATACAAAGTTTAATCGATATTTCGTCAGTATTTTGAACTAAAATTGTTTAAAAAACGAAATCTCACGAAATAATTTAAGATATAAAAATGAAAAATCGGTTGATCCGTTTTCTCAAAAAACATTAGATATTTAGAAACAGAGAGATTAATTATGTTGAATTATTTAAACTTTATTTAATGAACTTTATTTTATTTTCTCAATTTCTTCACTATTTCAGTTTTATAGGAAACAAAAAAAAAATTTTAAAAAACATGCAAGAAACATATATTTTTTAAAAATTAAAAATGAATAGCTTGTGTTAGACGATATATATTAATTATGTTTTCAAAATAAAAAAAAATACTATAAATGAACAGTAGCTATACAAATATAAAACTTTCTATATATTTGTCATTTTTGATGATGAGTATCTTTATTGCGAAAGAATGTTGATTTAGCTCAAACCTCAGTATTATGTAATTAATAACAACTTACCTTTGGGTCTTGTGAAAATTAAAAGTTTTGAAAAAAACAAGGAGTTGTATATACTAAATAACATATTGTATATTAATACAATACTGTGCTTAAACTTTGACTTTATTGATTCAAAATTAATTAATTCGTTAAAAAGCTGCTATGTGTTAAAATGAATGCAGCTATTAAAACCTTATGATTTGCATGTTTGAATATTCTCTTTGCTACGCAATGAGCATAAATAATTAAGCACTCATCATTGCAAATTGACAAATGTATAGTGCATATTTCAACCTGTTTTTGTTAAACCTATTTTGTATAGTGTTTCACATTAGTTAATTTACTTTAATTAAAAATTGTAGGAAGCCCGTGTGGCGGTCAATAAACGTACCAAAATAGAAGAAAAATTTATTTATTGTTAACAAACGTTTCGCCCCACTTTGTGGGGTTTTTGTCAAGGCTAAATGAAAACAAGATATAAACAATTAAAGTTGTTGAATAAGAATAGAAATCATGATAAAAAAATACGCATTAGAAATAGTTGTAGATATGGTTGGTGGTAGACATGATTTATATTCTTATTAAATAACTTAGTTTTATTTTTATCAAAATAAGGCCCATCTGGACTTGCGGAGTTGAGCTTTGGGGCTCCACTAAACCTTCGAATTCCTCTCGTATTCAATCTTTACAATCCAAAATCCTTCGTAAAATCCTCAATGCTCCTTATTTTGTTACTAATAAAACCAACCATAAAGACCTATATGTTCCTTATGTAACCGATCTAGCCCGAACCCGATATTATTCCTTCCATAATAAACTCCCTAACCACCCAAATCTACTAGTTTCTAACCTTGCTTCCTCTTCCATGGCAATCCTCCGAGGCGCCTGAAAAGAAGATGGCCTCGTGACCTTACATTGTAAACTGTTTTTAGAGTTATACTACTAGGTAGTTTCTCTACATGCTGTATAATATCATTATGTCATTATGATCAAATTTACTTGTTGTATTTTTTATACAGTTGTAAATATCAATAAATAAAAAAAAATGTATCCATGTAAATCAATCAATAAACTTTTTGTCTCTTTCTTTCTATACTGTCTATAATCTGTTTGAATTATCTTGTACATGTACTTCTACATTTATCTCATATATTTGCCTATTGTAATATTAGGCAAGAGATTAGATGATCCTGTCAGTTTAGTTATAAATATAGATATATAACAAAAAAAAAATAAGGGCTATAATTTATACCTGGTTCTCTCCCTCTTTCTCAACTTGTCAGTTGTCATTCTTGTTTCAATCAAGACAGGTACTTCCCCCTCTGTTTATTTGTTATTTTTATTAATTTTCTTATTATTTCCTTTTACTTGATACAATACCTCACCTTAGTTTCCTGTACCAACTTTTTAAACATAAAACTCCTAATTACCTTTACGATTTCTTTGAAAAACAAATTCCTCCTCTAAATCGCATTGTTAAAAAACATAACAGTCAATTTCACATTCCAGTCCATCAAAGATCTAGATATAGTAAATCATTTTTAATTAGCGGAATTCCTATATGGCAGGAAATCACAGAAAATATTAAAAATATACAATCTCAAACAGGTTTTAAAAACATGTATTATAAACAATTAATGGATAAATAAAAA
>NW_027116328.1:122090-126016 GCF_000696795.3 Halyomorpha halys
CTTCCTCCCTCTCTCCCTCTCTCCCTCCCTTATGTATTTAGATTCTATCACACCTGACTGTATTTATTAGTAGTATGTATTATTCCCTTAAGATTTTCTTATTTCTCTTACATATTTTTTTTAAAAAATACTTTATCTGGTTGTTTATTTTAATGTTCTGTCAATTCTTACAATGTTTTCATTTAGCCCTTACGAAGCCCTGCAATGTAGGGTAAATGTTGACCAACAATATATTTGCTTGCTTTTACTATCTACTTCATACGGTCAACTATCGTTTTCCAATTTTAATTAATGTTTTAAATTTTCTGCCACAATTTTATTGGCACTTTCTAAACCATAGCCTTTTTTGAATCTCTCAAATAAAAATAAAAACAATGAATTGTCTTGAATGCGACCATTTTCAAGATAGAATGTCAGATTACAACACGAAGCCACCGCAGATATCATATCTCATTTCAACTGTAGTAAATCAATAGTAAATTACTCTAAGATAGTTCAACATAAGAGAGAAATACTTTATTTATTAAATTAATTCTGTCCAAATACATCATGTTGAGATATGACACATCATGCCAAATAATTTATTATTATACTTAATAATACGTTTTTACTTTATTATATTTATTAATTTTATTTATTTACACTACAATAAAAGTATATATATTTAGTCTTAAGATATATAATTGCTAATTTACTAACAAACTAACAGTTCACTTTCGTACCTATTCTTAATCGTTTTCTCTCGTGTTCTAGCTTCACATTTTCTTATTTAGTTGTTCAAGCTCTTGAAAGCTCTTTGAAAGTGGCTTAAAGTGAAATTTAGTACATCTGATATAAATAATACTGATAATAATAATTTTATTGTTTTCATTGTAGGAATAATAACTTTGTTAATAATATATAAAAATTAAAAATGAGAAGTTAATTAGTAAAGCAAAAATTGTGGAACTGAGAAAAAATATTTTTTCTCCCAGATCTCGGTCGCATTTATTTTTCTTTAAATGGAATTAGTTGGACTAATCTTTTGGCTGAGGTTTGTTAATTACAAAGTGCTGTTAAGTAGCAAACTGACTACTTTTTTCATAATTCCTAACCTAATTAGTTTTATAATGATATTTATTCAGACGGTCATTTCGTAATTTGTTTTCTGAAACGCTTATTTTATTCAGTCCAAGCTGTTTGATATTAAGCTCACAATTTTCTCCTCGATCATATGTTTCGGCTTTTAACTTTTTTTTTTTCATTTTGTTGGTTATATTTATTTTTTAATACATTAAGCCATAGTAACATTAAACACTTCATGTAGGTAGTATAGTTTTATTTTTTTTAAATATTGCTAAGTTCCTCTAACACAGATAGAAATCGATTACTACCATCATCTGAAACTTCTGCCTCAATTATTTTAATCAGAATGGGAGTAGACCTGCAGTTTATAAAGGAAGCTTTCTACTTTAACATTTCTTCTAACTCTACACCGTTTTTTAAACTTTTTACACCGTTGGCATATTATCTAGCTCTTATTAGAGTTCTAATAGACATCGGTAGGACTAAGGATTCCTGATATAAGGATTTCCCAAAATCAATTTACTACTTTGTACGATTCATCTTTGGGTCCCCATGGACGCTTCTGTCACCCGATTTTTTGAAGAGTTGAAGTAGCTTTAGAAGGAGGGGTCATTCGGTCGTAAATATTTTCTTGCTTCCTTCCTCTACCAAGTTATTCAATTTCGCCGCCCATCGTACATCTCTGATATCCTTTAATTTAAATCCTCAGTGCATTCCCGCAATACCCGCTCACGGCCTTCAGACTATGTATGTAATATGTAAATGCCCATCGCACCGTAGCCTTTGGTAGATCTTTCCTCATCCATTCCTCTCAATGGAATTCTATTCCCTCCTTTATTCGTAGTTCTAATACCCTTTCAATCTTCAAATCCCGTATCTTCGGCTACCTTCTGTCCACCCAAATCCGGAAGAATTACAATTGAAAGTTTTAAAAAAGCTTTAAATATTTTCTGTGTTTTATATCTCAGATTTTCTTTTATAATTGTAAATATGTACATTAGCAGAAATTGTATCTTTTCATTTTTTAGTTTAATTGTATTTGATTTTTTATCATTTTTTTTTATTCTTATTTTATTTTATTTTAGTATGAATGTGATCATTCATCACTATTACCTATTGAAAACAAGTGTGTGGAAGATTGTAATATCGATCACTAAATAAAAAGTATTTTAAAAAAAAGTTATACAATAAAAGTAAATGATTAAATAATATTACTCAAAATGATAATAACAGTCATGTAATTGAAGCAAGAAATAAATAAAAACATAACAAACTGACTTATATTATGAAATCAAAAATTTCAAGAAAAGGAAAGAGAAAAAAATGAGAATGATCATAATAAAAAAAAAAAAAATAATTATAGAATTTATGAAAAAAATGTTTGCATTAGTCTTCGAGATGAAGTTGGAGTTGGAGACACTACTGGTAACTGCGAATGTATTTTTTTTTCCGATCCCTCTAAAACAGAAAAAAACATTATATTAATAAGTTATTAATTTAATGTTTAAAAAAAATAAACCGTTTGGTTACATAATTCAGATTGGATATTACCTTTTTCTACCATTGGTACTTGAAGGTATAGGGTGAAATACTTATCTGGTGTTTTGATGTGTCTGTTCCACGGGTATACGAGTAGAAAATATTTGGAGGTGAGGGGCCTGATTAAACAGAATAGAAAATAAAATAATTAATAGTTATTGACGAAAGATAATATTAAATAATAAAAAACAATCAGAAGTCGAAAAATATTAGGAGAGGACTGTCAAAATACTTCATGTGTCTCCTGCCACTACTGGTAACTACGAATGGAATTTTGTAAATGTATTGATTAATTCATTTGTTGATCCCAATTGTAGTTTGCGATTTAATGGATTAGGTGCACCTACCGCTATTCTTAGGACTTTTTTTAAATTATTATATATTTTTTTCGTTTTGTACAGGATTATTTGTGTTGACGTTCCGTATTTTTCTCCAAATGCTGAAAGTAACTCATTTTATTCACAAAACGATTCTGGCAACTGGAGAGAAACCTGGTGCTAAAATGAGTATTCTTTATGTCACAGTGCTGCCGTGGTGACTCTCCTAACTAGAAGGAAATGAAGAGAGAGAAAAGGAATTTATTTTTATAGTGTTACTGTTTGAATATATTTGCATGCTACGTATATAGCATACCATAAATCTTATTTGACAATAAAGCGACATTTTTATAGCTGGACTTCATATTCTCGAAAAACGTCATGGAAAACGTAATGACGTAATATTAGATAAGAAAATTGAATCCACTCAAGTATAAATCCGGAAATTTGTAAGATAAATATTTTTCGGTTGGACTTAATTTTAGACGGTTTATAAGTTCATACCAACGATTATTTTTTATATAAAATTTAAGCCACTTGTTGTATATTATTATGGTCATCTGTTTTTCTCGCTATTTCAGGTTGGGAATCTGAGGTAGGGGGCCAGAAGTGTAACCTCTTTCACATTTTTGTTCATATATCTTCTTTTTTTTCAAATATTTACAAAAATGTTCACTATACGTATTGTCTCTAAGAGAACTGACTGTCGAGTCTCTCTTAGCACATCAGTAGGCCCCCCGAACCATTCGTGCCTGCCACTGTTGATTTTGGTATGAGACCATTCGTGGATATTATGATTGGCGTAGTGGTAACACCTTCCAAATGATATAGTGTCTTCAACTCAATCGCCAATTCCTGATATTTCCTCAGTTTTTCTCTCACACTTATATTATTACCGTTGGGGATCCCGACATCAAGTTTCGCTTTTTCTTTTCATAGATCTATAAGAACGATATCTGGTTTATTGAGGCGCACTGTATGGTCCGTAATAATTGATTCATACCA
>NW_027116328.1:127801-128351 GCF_000696795.3 Halyomorpha halys
CTTTGTGGATAATTTTATTTGTGACAAAGTGGGGATCATTTAGGATTTTACAAAGGATTTTGGATTGTAAGGTTTGAATACGAGAGGAATTCGATTGTTTAGTGGAGCCCCAAAGGTCAACGCCATATGTCCAGATAGGCCTTATAATAGTCATGTAAATCAGTCTTTTGTAATGAATTGGAAGTTTGAACCATTTGTCTAGTAAATGCTGTAATAGTCGAAACCGACATGCAGTTTCCTGTCTTTTCAGTCTTGTGTGAGGATTCCAGGTTAGTCGTTTGTCCAGATGTAGTCCAAAGTAGCGTATCTGTTCAACAGAGGTAAGAGCAACATTATTAGGGGTATTCATGATGTTGTGTTAAATGTTATATGTTTTACAATGTTAAATGTTATAACTGTAGGATTGTGAGCAGCCCTATTTGAAGTCATGTTAAACGTTAAATGCATAAGAGTCCCTAGCGGATTTTCTCAACAACTTGTTGTATAAGCATTTATGTTTATAACCTTCCTTCCAGACCCTCATGTTATTGTTTATTTCAGTTTTGATTTA
>NW_027116328.1:128701-132423 GCF_000696795.3 Halyomorpha halys
TTTTCCATTTAACACGCTTTAACATAGATCATGAATACCCCTATCCAGTAGGTTTACGACGTAGGATAAAGGTAAGTTGATGGGATTTATTTTAATCCTCCAATTGTGCCGTAATTCTTCGAGGGCTATGATATAGGATTGGAGAGTTTGGGATGTAATTAAAGAGTTATTATTAACAGCGAGGACACATGTGTCATTGGCATACGTGGTGAGGATAGTGTTAGGATTGGTTGGGATATCTGCTGTATAGATTGTGTAGAGGATGGGACCGAGGGTACTACCCTGAGGAACACCAGCGGACTGAAAGAAGATGGATGAATAGGAACCATTGGGGTTTTACTTTAAATAATCTGTCAGTGAGAAAGGAACGAATAATGAGAAAGTATGTAGGAGGTAGGAATTTAGGGGGTTTGTTAAGCAGTCCCGGGTGCCAGACTCGATCAAAACCCTGTTCTACATCGAAAAAGACTCCTACGCAGTACATTCCGCGCTCTATAGAAGACGAGACAATGTCCACCACACGATGACATTGCTGGATAGTGGAATGAGAGGTTCCGAAACCAAATTGGTGATATGGTATTATATGATTGGAATCAAGGATGGGGTATAGGCGTTTAAAAATGAGTTTTTCGAGGATTTTGCCCATGATAGGTGGCATAGGATAATTCTTACTTTTCTATGAAAAATTTTGACCACAGAACTTTATTTATAATTAAATAAAATATATAATCTTTTTTATTATGACAGTTATTAGATCTAACTCTTAATACCTATCGGAGAAAAAAAAAGTACAAATAAAAATGAAAATAAATAGTGAACATGAGCTAATTCAAAATTTTAAGATCAATGATGTAGAATTTCAGTTAGGTCATAAGCTAAAGACTGCCCGGCAAAAGGGCGGTGAGATGGAAATTTAATATTTATGGACGACTTGAATTTCATTAGGTCTGCCAATCGCCCTGACAATTTATCGGAACTAGGTCTCACTATTAATAAATAGAATTACCAATGCGACTGCATTTACAGCAAATCGATAAATGCAATGCCTCTATTTCATATTGCGCCATGTCTAATAGTAAATTAGTCCGGTCAAATCAAACAAAATAAAAATTGAAGCAATGAATTCTCCTATACCACTAGAGTATTATGTTCTTAACGTTTCGTGCGGAGTAAAAAACTGTTGTTGTTTTTTTTCTCGAAAATACTCATTTATTTTTCATCTTTCCAGGGTTTTTTTCTATTACAACAACAACAATTTAAAACTATATTCTTTTTATTTGCTGTTTATTCAGCGTTAACCTGTAATTCTTCCGAATATATTCTTGTATGTTTACAATGTTCCATCGCACGATCGTAACATAATGTAAGTGTATTCTGCTCGTACAATGGTTTGAAGAAGACCATTTATATGTCGTTATTTGGCTAGCAAACTTTCTCGTCAATCAGTTACATAAAATATTACATTTTATATTTTATTATATACTACACAACCACTCAATAGCGAAATTTAAAATTAGATAATGATTATAAAATAGGAAATTTAAGCAGAATATTATTGAACAAAGATCAACAGTCAAACAGATTATCTTGTTTTTCTTTCTATTGCACTGTCTTACCCAGTATATTACATGCTACAAAATCTTCTTATTGTCTTTAATATTTTAATGGCTAATTTTTTCATTTCATAAAACTTAAGTTAATAAAAAATACTATTTTTTTTTTTAAGAGTCCTACGTTTTCGACATATATAACTTAAGGAATAGCTCAATTTCTCGATTGTAAATTTTAATCTTTTATATAAATAATTATTAAGTGACTATTATTTTTTTTCAAACTGTTTGAATTATAAAAGTATCTTCCTAGACCATCCAGCTTTCTATAATTCTTCCTATTGTAAAATGCTCATTTGATTTACAAGTAATTTTGTATGGGACAAATGAAGGACTTCTAAAAATGTTCTAACCTCAAATACTAACTAAATGATTTTCAAAAATAAAACCATCTTTCTGGTCTAATCTGATTGGTGATAACAATGGAGAAGATGGGATCAGTTCTTAAACCTTAACTTAGACCTTTAAACGACATTTCTTAAAATATATATTGTTTTAGTCTAAGGTAAGACGTCAGTTAGAGTTTTTTTACACGGAAGCCTCTTCAATTCTAAATTATCATTACTATTAATATGCTATATCCTATACTAAATAGAAAATCTAAATTAAAATCAGAAACAGCTATTCTTATTTTTTAAAAAATTCTTAGTCCACTGCTGATGTATGGCTGAGAAGTTTGGGGAGCGGCATCCTTTACGAAAAAGAAAAAATTGCGATCTTTTTAAAATAAGTCGTAAAAAATTGCAGTGGATGCTCCTTGGTTTGTAATAAACAGTTCCTTGGATCGGGAATTACAAATAGAGGCAATATGGGATTAAGAGCCAAAGAGAAAAAGTTGTGTATGTTAAAATATAGATTTTTTTTTGTTCTGTTATACATTAAAAAATTTGGTGCGCACATCATAAAACTTCCGACTACCATCCCACTTTAATAAAAAAATAATTTTTGTAAGTTTAAAAAAAAGCTAATTCTTTATTTCTCAAGATGGAAATATATTTCATATAAAAGTTAATGAAAGTAAAAGCTGACCATTGTCATAGCAGCCATGGAATAGGAAAATATTAATATTAAATATTATATTAATAGTAAAGTTATTTCATATTTTATATTTACACATTGCCTTTCCATTTCTAGCAATGAGAGATGGTTAATTGTTGCAAACTAAGAAAATTAAAGATAATTTAAACTCAAACCTACGCATGGTTAACAATGCTATATCCTATCTTAAACATAAATTCCAAACTAAAACCAGAAACAACTGTTCTTAAATTTAAAATATTTCTCATACCCATTGCTAATGTAAGGCTGTGAAGTCTGGGGAGTCTCTTTTACGAAGAGGAAAATGTCACAATATTTTCAAAATAAAGTCCTAAGAATCGCAGTAAATCTTGGTTCATAAGAAACAACCAATTACATTGAGAATTACAATTGGAGTCCATAGAGAAATACATCAAAAAAAGGTTCATGAAGTTTCACTCTCAGTTACATATAGTTAAAGGAGCAGTGACCTACAACTTGGGAAACCCAACCACAACCCGAAGACTGAAGCCCAGGATGCTGTAGGACATCCTGTTATAAATTCTATATTTATCAGTTTTGTTATTGTCAATGTAAAATTTTATTTTATCTTAATTTCTTTTTTTTTCTTTTCATCTTTTTCTTAAATTCACTTTTTTGTTTTTCCATTAGAAGTCAATTATTTATTTTGTTAAATCGATAAATTTCATTGTTTTTGTTATTAACTTTATTTTTATCTTTTATTAAGAATTATTATTTTAATCTATTTATTTTATCTTAACTTTTTGTTTTATTTATAACATTGTATATAGTTAGGGGTGTCTTTTGTATGAGACAATACTCTTCTATAATCAATTGTTAAAAAGAAATGTTACATTAAACATGTAAAGCCCATCAGGCCGATCTGGCATTAAATAAAAAAAAAATACTATTAATAATATTTAGAGGTTGTTCCAAAATTAATACAAGATTTAAATTAAATGAAAAACGAAGATTTTTTAATTTTTTTTTATTTATTTAATGTAATTTACAACTGTACAAAATAATACAATAGGTAAATATGTTGTATGTTTCATATACACTTGAAAATCTTGG
>NW_027116328.1:133068-141693 GCF_000696795.3 Halyomorpha halys
AATAGATGTTATGTGTGCCTGTAGTGTTTGTGATGCATTAGTTGGGTCGTTGTTTACAGAAAGTATACATGTGTCAGCGTATGTTGTTAGGACTGTGTCAGGGTAGGTTGGGCTGTCATCTGTATAAACCTTTTAAAATTTAAAATGTCATTTTTTTAATTGAATCGTAAAGTACACAGGATAAGGTTATGATGGAATGATACATTGGGCAATTAGGTTTGCTGGTTAGTACGCACATTTTTTGCCAAAATTTTCCATGACCTTTTTTTGCATAAATGTGTTAGAATTTCGTTGATGCAGCATTGAATTTCCTTCTTCAATGCACGCGTGGTTGTGGGCTTGTTGGCTTAAGCATTTGACTTCAAATAACTCAATAAAAAGATAATCTAGTGGTGTTGAATCACCCGATCTGGAATGTTTATCAGCAAAATGAAAGAGTACTGGGCTAGGATATGTCTCATGATGTATGACATGTCTTGTTGAAACCACTTTTTGTCCATATAAATACCATCAAATCTAGCCGTAAAGAACAGTATTAGTATGTTGTTATATCGAACACTAATAACATTCACAGCTTGGCCAACTTCATTTTTGAAAATGAATCCAATGATGCCTCCGGCCCGAATTCCGCAACTGTGGCATGTTGAGGATTCATTTGTTTTTAGACAATCACATGTGGTTTCTCTTAACCTCTAATGTGGCAATTTTGACGATTAATAAAGCCATCAAAGTGAAGATGTGCTTTATACTGAAAATTATTTTGTTCAAAAAATAGGCATTCACTGGTTGGTGTTCAGTTATCCATTCAACGAACTTTCTTCACTGTGCATATTCATTAGGCTTCAGTTCTGTTATTTTGTCAATTGTACTTTGTAAGCATGGAAAGTAGATTTTCAGTAAGTATACCCTGTAGAGAGCTTGAAATTTGTAATTCTTGTCCACGACGCCAAATTGATGTACCTGAATTTTCACCAACACTCTGCTTTGATATTGACATTTGAATGCTTGTTTTCCCGCCTGCCTGAATTTTCAATTATTCTCTTCTTGGTTAACGAAGTCAAATAACTACTGTATCACAAATGGATTACATTTTGTAGGAAATTTTCGAACTGTGGGCGCCAGATTAAAATATTTTTCAACAATGAAAACAAGTTGTTGTAACGCTCCATTTTTACAAACCCTGAACTATAAGTTGTTAAATGGTTTTTCTAACAGGATTGCCAACACTTTTCAGCACGAATGGAGGCCAATTTAAATCTTGCGTTAATTTTTGAAATGTACTTTATAAATAAGAAGTAAATTAAATTTTAACAATCATTGCATTTTCCAATAAAATTTCCCAACGAAGTTTTAGTAAAAACTATCCTGAAGTAATAAAAAAAAATAAAATTGTTAATAAGTAAATAAAGGAGGAAGACTTTTACAGCTAGGTGGGGAGATACATTATCTGAAACCTTTTGTAAAATAAAAAACAGCAACAGATTCCTTTCCAAAGAGTTTTATATTTAGGATATTAAAATAAGTGATCCTCCAGTTCAGTTTTTAAACCTCTTAGATGCCTGCTCCAGTTAATTAGATAACATTTTTTCTGTTCATGGAACAAAATAAAGCGGAGAGGGAAATGAGGAAAAAATGTCGCCGGTATTTTTCTATAAAACGACAAGACAACTCGGGCCGATTCAAAGCCAGGGACAAGTTTGTTGCTCATTAACTTGGTGTTTACATGGCCTCGCCCTGGAGGAAGGGTGCCCCCATCCCTCTTATATTTATATATATATTCTCTATTCCATCTTTGTTCTGTAGATTTTTAATTGCCATTATACAGACAAAAGTTCATTTTTCCCAAACAATTCCCTTAAAAGCAATTTCCTTAGGGATGAATTTGCGCTTCGGAAACATTTATTTATTCGAAAATTAAAATTAAGAATTCGCCCTTGAATTTATTTCTTGATGATGTCTAAAATTTAATAAGATGGGTTAACAAAAGAAAAAGGATAAAAATCTTTTTTTAAAAAAAACTATTTTATATTCTGAAAACATTGACAAATTAATGTGTTGTGGGACTTTCTTCCTAAACTAAGAGCCAGAAGGTCTAAATTAATTCTTGTTTGAAAATGAATTCAAAATGAATATTAGGATGAATTATTTGAAAGTTTTCTAACATAATAAAATATACAATCTCAATACAAAAACCATTATTTAAAAATTGTTTTCCCTTTTTCATCAAACACGTCAACAACGAACATGCATGTTTTATTATATGACATGAGCAATTAGCCTGTAAATGAAAGACATTTTTTATATGAATCATTACTAAAATAAACTGTTGAGAGTAAATTGGATCAGTTGTAGTTGTTGTTATTATTAATTAATTATTATTAAACCACTCTCAAGCCATTAATAATTAAATATATTAAATTAATAAACTAGGTTTTGTAACGATTTATGATTTTTTTTTTTTGTCCAAATCTTTAAATAATTAGGAAAATTAAAAAAATCTAGTTTTAAATTTTTCAGTTTTTCATCTGTTTTTTTTTTCTTTTATAGTATACCACTTTTGTATATTTTGGTTTTCTTATATAACTATTTCTTTGATAAAATTAAGTGTATGTTCAATTATATTGTTATTTAGATCTTTTGCAGTTCAATGTTTTTAAAACATGTTTTTTAGTCGATCTGTTTTTTTTGGTTTTTTTTTTGTAAATTTTTGTTCTGTATATAAATTGAAGTTATGTATAAAATCATTGATCGAAACGTAGATGGGAGGATCGCGTTAGTAGAATTAGGTTTGGAGGGCGTCACTGAAGATGAATGTAGAGAGCTATTGGTGTTATCGGTATCGAACCTTCGAGTTCGTTAGGCCTTTATTATAATTTTATTTTTATTTATTGCACGATTAGAATACCCTTGTCCAGTCCCAAAATACAATATAAATAAAATAAATAAACGTCGAGGGATTAAGGTCAATAAAAATAAAGAATGTTCAAGATACCTGATTCGAATAGTATATTTTTGAAGATGTATCTTAAAAAACATTTTTTTTTCTTAATCTGATATATTAATATATAATTATAAATATGTAAACATCAAATTATTTAATTGTACAGTTTCAATAGTTGAATTCAATAAATAAATTTAATGGATGTGATCCGTAAATAATATTAATTATTGTAGTAATTAGAACTTCAATAAATAAATTTAATGGCGTTGAATACAAGTGCACTTTATGAGTCTACAATTAATCTTCTATTCACATATCGGAATTCTAGATAATTGCATATTCTCATTAGCTCTATAATTATTAACTTATTCATTGAGATTGTGAGATTAACGTAATATATTGGTTAGAAATTATTTGTCCTTACCATTCAGATCAACAATGTTTATGTTTTTATATTCTAAAGATATTTTGGTTCTATTCACCGAATGGTAACCAAAAAATTTCCTTCTCATGAATTTAGTTTTCTAGAAACTAGATTGCCATTCCGGATTTTTCGCACACTTTACTTTTCAATTGTTGCTAATAACTCCAAAACTAAATTCCTGACAGGAGAGCTTACCGTTTTCCTTTTAAAACCGATAAAATGTTCTAAAATTGGAAACCTTGACCAGCTCTGTACTACCAATCATTTTTTAATTCGGCACTACGAATATTATTTTTAAAAAGTAAAAAAAAAAAATATCGTATTTATATCTTTTTTTTTTGTGAAATATCGTCAAAAATACATATTTTAATTGAAAAATCATATATTACGAAGTTGGAGTAAATTTAATCTGGTTTCGTTTCAGCATTAAGATGTTAGGCTCGCGATGACAAAAATATTGACAAGTGGAATTTGAGGAAAAAAAGGATTGAAAAATCCGTTCAAGGTGAAATTTTTAATTTTTATGAAATCCTATTAAAAATAATGAATATAAAATATGTATAGAATAGCAGGAATTTATGAATTTCATATCCATTTTAATAAAAATTTAATAATTACCACCAGCACATTTTTTTTTTTACTTTTTAACATACCATTTCTTCGCGTTCAATATTACATTAATATTTTAATATTTATTGTATATTAATTTTAACATCGTTTTTTGAACTTTTTTGTTATTTATATTTGTTACTAAAGTATCTTTCACATATCTTCTCATATCTCTATCACTATCCATCCATATTTTATCCATTATTCTGTTAAAGGGACATTGGGTTAAAACCAAAATACGAAAGGGAAAGGGGGAGGAAAAAAAAGAGAGAAAGGGGAAAGGATGGAAAAGGAGGGAAACAAATCTTGAAAAAGAGAAAAAGAAGGAGAAAAAAGAAAAAAAAAAGAAAGAAATAAAAGAAGAAGAACGTTCTTATGTTATATATTACCAATGTTTATAATTATTATTGTATACCTGGCTAGGATTAAAAATATTGTCTCATTAGACTAAAATAAGTATGCTGTGTGACTGGCAACACAATGAAGTTGGCCAGCACAACTTTGTATTTTAATAAAGTTTTTCCTCCTTGAATTTAATAAAATTTCAATAATTTCAACTTGATCAATTTTTCTTCAAATGATTTCTAATATTTTTCTTTTGAGAACATTTTCGGTTTCGGCCATTTTAATAAATCCATTGGGCCTAAAAATCACCTTGTATATCTGAATAAAAGGTAATCAAATCTCGGTGAAATCCGTTCTGCATAATTGTTCTCTATCTAATAATTTCGACATTATTTCACAAAATTGAAAACAATTACAATTCTTCACTTTTTCGGGAAAATGGTACTCTTTGAAGTTCTGTTGTTCGTTTGGATTCAAAGTCGTAAAACCTAATAGTCATAAATGCCTTTATTTCTTTTTTATTTTCTAGAAGTTTTAGATTTAAAACTTTTAAATTAAGATTTTTTAAAAGTTTATAATTAATAAATTTTGTTCTGTATATTTTTTGTTCTTAATAATTCCTACATATTTACTACTGATATATCACATTCTCATTCCTTACTATGTATTTAATATTTATTTTATTTACTTAATTTTTGTAATTTACCTCATTTGTTATCTTGTTTTGCTATTATTTAACTTATTTATCCGCCTATGTTTATTTACGATGTGAATACATTATTTTAGCTTTTACTTATTAATTTTATTATTATTATTTATTTTATATGTATATATATTACTTGAGTGTGGTACATTGAAATAATTCAATTAAATTTTAAAAAAAGTAAATAAATAAAATTTATTTCATACTGTAGTCTAAAATTGTTTTAAAAAGTAATTGTCGTGGAGAACTCATTTTCGTTTCAAATTTTATCTAATTTAAAACGAAATTACAAGTTTTAACGTGCTTTTATTTCATGAAAGTGCGCTAAGTGCACTTAAATTCCGAAATATCGTTTCTACAAAAACTAAATTGAAAAAAAAAATTGTATCTTTTATTATTCAAATATAAACATTTGACATCCAGAACCCAGACACCACATCCAAGTTGACTGGTTTTATGCATGAAAAAGCATAAATTACTACATAAATTATAAACCAATTTAAATTTGTGCACAAAAGAGTGCACGACCGTAAATTGTCATCTGGCAGTTTGAACCTGAATAATTTCAATGAATTATTGAACCTGTGTCATGTCGCAACGCTAATTCTAAAACCTCCTCACTACACGTGTTTTACATTGTAGATTGGAATTAGAGTTGCATTTTGTAAAACGCTGTTTAACACCTCTCCGATCCGATCCATTCCGTTCCGGTTTTTCTCTATCTATAGCATGCATTTAAGCGGGAGCCGGACCAATCCGTTCTAATTGGTTGACGTATTTTACATTATATATGTTTTTTAATTAAATGGAATATTTCCCAACAATTGTAAGTTTCTTACGGAAAGAGGTAATCAGTTTTATGTATCCTCGAAAAGTATAACTAAACCTCCTTGCGTCAACCTACATCGTCATGATTACCCTAAAAGATAGCAAAAGCTATTTAATAATTAAGATTTACCTTGAGTTTTAGTATGCAAGTTCGTTACAAAAAGAAGAGAGCTCCATCACCTAATAATTATAAGAATCTATAAATAATTAACAGGTGTTATGCAATATAGGCCTTCTGTAAAACAATAGATATTTCGGAGAATGAAACTCTCCAAAATATAAATGAAAAATTGTTTTAACAGTTTCGTAACATACAGTTCCATGATTCAATCATTTTATAAATTTTGTCAATATGAAAAATCCGATATTTTAAATTTCCAAAACCTACTCCAAATTCATTATCATCGTTTTTGTCAACTTTTATCAAATTCTTTATACATGTCTTGATTAAAACCCTGATCATCTGAATAGCAGTTCTTCTATTTCTTAATTAAGCGTGTTTTGATTAATTTCGATAAATTTGGTTCCATATACTGAGAATCCTTAAAATTTCAGGTTGTACATACTCACATAAGATTTTGTTTATAGATTCGATGATAGATCATGCTTGATTTTTAGGTTGTAAAAAAAAAATACTAAAGTTTTAGTTTTTATATATGAAATAAGTAAAAACTGAATCAAATTTTGAGGAGAAGGATTGTATTTATAAACATTTTAATGTGATTCTAAAAAGGCCAAGAAAAACTAAAAAAATAATAGTTAATATAAACTATAAACAATAAATTTATATACTAGCTTTTAAAAATTTAAAATAACTAAAATTATTATTTTCAAATATGATATATAACGTATATGATATATATACGTATGTAAATACAAAATGTGGTCGTCAGATATTAAACTTTGCTGTGCAAAAAGAAACAATATAGTTTTCGGTAACTATAGTTATTTTTTTACTACAACAAAGATTGTCTATCCTTGTATCTGAAATATCTCAGTTTTTCTGAGGACCTGGAAGTAGTATTCCTAGAATGTTTAGTATTATAGAATACCAAAGAATATTACCGCGAAAATAATTTAATTAAATACATGCACATATAAGAAAAACGATATTAAGAAATAAATAAAAACCGAAAATATTTCTACTAAAAATTAATTTGTCACAAATGTATTACAGAAACTAGTCATTATAATGATACAATGAGCTATTCAGACAATGAAATGATCTAAATATTATGTTAAGAACTTGAGTGCTTTTATTTATTAACATTTATTTCTTGTTGATAAATTTGAAATGTATGCCGAAATCTTTTTTGTAATTTAAACTGACTTTGAAAAATTTAAGTATGGTGCCTACAGTTAACTTGTAAATAATATGTTGTATTTATTTTCTCAATTTATTTCTCAGTTGTACTAAAAGGATAGCTTATAATATTAATTTAATATAAAATTTCATAACAAATTCTAATTTACTGTTTTTAAAAAAATTAAAATTAAATTACAAAATCATCCGAATTTCCCGGGTCCATTACATAAAATATTTAATTTCAAACTGCAAGATATTTTTGTTGCATTTTTTTTTTTGTCGTTCCATAAATACCATTTATGAAGGTAGAAAAACAAAAAAATAACCTGTCAACCATTATGTAATTGTTTTGACACCCTAGACAGAAATGACATCAGGGAGCTTTCAACATATTGTCAACTCAATTTATGTCAAACCTTAGATGTGTCAGCTAAGTGCATCCTACAGTTATTCATCAATTTTCAACATACTTACCGTCATGCTGAGCTCAAAATAACATATTAATAATAATATTTAAAAAATCTAAAGGAAATATAAAAAGTGGTCGAGTTCCGTCACTGCGTATTGTACAATTTATTCATGAACCACAAAGCGTTGTGCAACAAAAAAGTATACAAATGTAACAAGGAAAGGAATTAGTGAGACGAATTCAATGAGACTTTTTTTTGTTCGAAAAATATTCAACACGTGTCGGAGGGTCCAATGCGCACTAGGAACCGAGGAAAGATGGAAAAACTTTCTATATTATCGTTTTATACATCAGCTCTTTGGGGATTTAAACGTTATAATATACCAATACATTTTATGTATATACACATTTATATATACATTTATTCTGTAAAATAAGAAAAAAATATTTAATTGTATTAAACGAATTTAAATGTATTATAAAACCTCAAAAACCAAAAGACGTTTACTACAAGGTAGACTAACAAAAATAGGAAGCATTAAGGTTCTCTTTAAGTCTCCTTTAAAATCCGCCAAAAAAAATTCCAGAGAAATTAAAAATTATAAAAACTTCAAAGAAGGATTTTCTGTAATACCCTGGAAATGAGGTGAGGTGTGAGCCGAAGTTTTAGCATTGTTGGAATACAGTTACAAATAATTTAGTCAGTTATTTATTTATTTTATACATATTTTTTTTTAATTGTGCAATATTACATTCTTACTTACATTTATAGACAATGGTAATAATCATAGGGATCATTCTCACCATATCAGAAATATATAAATTAAATAACAAAATAATAAAATGGTCCGGGTGCGGTCAAAAAAACTCAAATACCAGAATATACTATTTTATTGAGCCAACGTTTCGCCCCACGTTGCAGGGCTTCGTCAGGTATAAAAGATACAAACACATAGTTACAAAAGGAAAACAAAAACATAAATGTAAAATAACAGGGGTATAAAATGTAAAAAAGTAAGATATAATAAGAAAAATTAAAGGTAGTAAATAGTAAATGTAA
>NW_027116328.1:144748-193046 GCF_000696795.3 Halyomorpha halys
CTTTATATTTTGAACTTATTCTATTGGATAGGGCTATTTACCTACTTCGATATTAATGTTTGACAGTTCAATAAAGAAAATAAATAATAAATAAACCTGCAAGTGTTTATACAAACTTTAAATAAAAGTCTCCTTTACTCAATACTAAATAATACATTTACTTTTTTTCTGTTTACGTTGGCACTGTTATACGAGGTTGAAAGTTGAAGTCAGTTCTTTATTGGAGTTATCTCTGTTTGATAAAAATTAAAATTTAATTTATAAAGAATTAAAGGAACAAAAATCAATTTTTTTTTCTGTAATATACTGGTTAAGAATTTTCGGCATTTGGTTATTGGTGATAAATTGAGAAATGGCGAATTTTCTTCATGCGGACGAATATGTTCAAATAAGGATGCAGTATTTCTGGTGATATTGTTGATTTCAAATGTTGACAAATCGTCATCATGAATCACGATTGTAGATAGAAAACAAATTTTAGAGTCATGAAATATATTCTCCTCCAAACCCCAATTTGTTACGGTCCTTCTTGGCAACATCTTTCAAATATAAAACTATGAGAAAGTACTTATATATCTGATTTTTCCCTGAAGTGTTGCCGATTGGGAATCGAACCTTCTAAAAGTCCCACGAGTGTCCTAAGAGTTGAAGCGATCTAAATAAATATGACACGAAGTTCGCCAAGAGGAGATGAATAATGGATGTATCGGATGTATCGAAAGTTGGACTAATGCTCCTCCGGGAAGGATCTAGAGGATGCCCAAGTAATTGAGGGACAGCCGCCGGTTAGAAGAAGTGGAGGTCCTAAACCAAAGTTTGATGGGGCCCAGCGGGGCGAGCCACTCTTTCATATTAGGCCCCTTCCCTTTATGGGCCGACTTTATTACAATTCCCCAGTCCGGCCTCTCCGGTGGCCCATTCAGAACCCTTAGCCTTCCCGCTCCGACATGGTAATAACCTTTTTAAGTCCCGGCTTATTCTTTAATAATTTTATTCTAAACTTTAACACTTATTAACAATCAACTGGGAGACTTTTCTCTCAGTTTCTGTTATAGCTGTATCACTGCGGACCGAGTAAATTTAATTGTCGTCGCTCTTATAAATTTTTATTTCTATCATTTTTTTTTTATAATATTCTTGTTATTATAAAAGATAAATAACTTGGATCATGTCTCACCATTAATGTAGTACTAACATAATTAAAAAATAAAATTTCAGTGCACCATGTATCGAACTCCTAAATAAAATGAACAAATAAGAAACTGCACCTCCATTTTTCGAATAAAAATAGGTAAATAATAATTTCAATTTCAATGAAACATTTATTTATTTTTTTTTTTTTTGTGATACTAGGTCCAAAAAATATACATGTTTCCAAAGAGTCTTGCTAATGTGCCATAGGAGCCGAGAAATAAACATTTTATTTATATACAATTTAATATCTTGTTTGAGACAGGTTTATTTATAAATTATAATAAAAATTATTTATATAGCCCCACACTGATTATTTTCTTATAACTCCTACGTTTCGGCCATTCTCAATGATCTATTGATTGTTGATAGGCTATTCTTTGTTATAAACATAGTCTTCATTGATAGGTTTGATGAGCTCTATACGTAAGGTAGGTTAGACAATGTATTGTTAATAAAGTGATAGATTTAAATAGACAGTGTAAACTGAATAGAATTAGTATAAATGAAATTGGATAATAATAGGTTATTGAATAAGATATATGCTATAGTTATTTTATACCAATCGATTGGTTTTTTTCGTATATAATAAGAACAAAAGATTGTTGATTAAGTAAGTTATTGTAATATTAGGTGAGCATATGTATGTAAAACATTAAAAGAATAAAAAGTCGCTTCTAACCAATAAAAAAAATCAAGTCAGATTCGTTTTCAGCGTTTTTTGAAACCATTAAACAAAATTAAAAAATTTCAATTTTTGGATTTTATTTTTATCGGATACATTTTTTTTCTACCGATATTCGTGTTCACGAAATAAAGTCATAACTCCTCACAATTTTGTCCAAATTTAACATAATTACAACCGTTGGAAAGCTGAATTTCAGCTCTTTAAATCCATATGTATATAGTTTTGATTTTATATGGTGGAAAAAGCAGTTTAAGAAAATATATGTGGTGGTATTATCATTATTATAAATTATTTTAATTTTAATAATAACATGGAATGCGTAAAATACACATATTTACTTAATTTAAGTAAGAGTTATACTTGAAGACAATCATCCACAGCTATCTTAGATAACTATGTAATTAACCGATTTGTCCTGTTCAATTGAAATTAGATATCTAACCAAGGAAGGCAACATTGATTTACTTCACTAAATGAGTCGTTAATGCCGAAAGTTGTGTAGCATAATGAGGTGAGAAGAAGTAATTTCTCCTTGACTAAAAGATCCATTAAGAGTGTTAAATAGTCTTACATAGATTCTCCCTTCGACAGGAGTTTCAAACACATCGTAGACCTAAATCCTATTACGATAATTATTATTATATATTTTTTTTAATGCCCACGCTCTAAAAAGGTAAGGTTTCTTACTATATAGTTGGTATGTGTATTTTTTTTTTCTAATATGTATTAATAAATATGCAAAGTAACATTAAAAAGACTGAAAATGATTTGCATATTTATTAATACATATTTGAGAATCATTAGCTGGTTCAGTTTAAGGCTACCATAATAAACTGTTAAAAATATATAGAGAGAGTGAAAAAAAAAAAGAGTTTTTTAGAAAAACACTTTTTTTTTTTTAAAATATCTTTATTGAAATTCACAACTGTATATTATATAATACATTCAATAAATTTGATCCTAGTTAAAATGGAGTGTTACCCATTGGCAGCACTGTGATGACATTTTACATTAGCAAGTCTCGTGGCCATCTTCTTTTCAGGCACCTCGAACTATTGTCAGGAATGGAAGAGGATGCAAGGTTAGAAACTAAGGAATTTGAGTGGTTAGGGAGTTTATAATGGGAGGAGTGATACCTGGTTCGAACTAGATCGGTTTCATATCGGAGGATTTTGGAATGTAAGGGTTGGATACGAAAGGAATTCGAAGGTTTATTGGATCTCCAAAGCTCATTTCCATATGCCCAGATTGGCCTTATTACAGTCATATAGATCAGCCTTTTGTAAAGAGTTGGTAGTTTAGACCGTTTGTCTAGTAAGTACTGTAATAGTCGAAATCGACGTGCAGTTTCCTGTCTTTTCAGCCTTGTGTGAGGATTCCAGGTTATTCGTTTGTCCTAGTGAAGTCCAAAGCAGCGGATCTGTTCGACAGGGGTAAGAGTAACATTATTAAATGAAACTGAAGGGCAGTCGGTAGGTTTACGACGCAGGGTAAAGTTGATTTGATGGGATTTGTTGAAACTTATCTTAATCGTCCAATTACGACACCATTCTTCGAGGGCTATGATATGGGTCGAAAAACACTGATGTTTCTTTTTTCTATCTTACAAAACATTTTCTCTTTAAAAACTAAAAATGAGGGAAAGGAAACCAGAGTATCGGCAAAAAAAAGGATTAAAAATGATATTTTTATACTAATCGCAGATGGAATATGCAAAATTTTATGATGATTAAATTTACCTTTACGATTCAAAAAGACCTAATCTGCCCAAATTTTGTTTCATTGACTGTAACAGAAGGAACAAGAAAAATCCCAGAATACGTATGGTTATACCTATTTTAACAGAATATCGCCAACCACCTCGAAAGGTATACTTCATTTTAGTACAAGAGCTGGGAAGAAAAAAAAGGCAGTCATCTCACCCCAATTTTTGATTACTTTAATGAAAACTATGTATAATTACTAATCAAAACTGATGAGTCTGCCAAGTATAGGTAGCGAGAATAAAAAATGGCGGCTGTTTCAAGACCATAAAAAAAAAAAAAAAAATCATTTGTAGCTCTATATCTTAAAAACTACCACCAACACTAGAAAATCAAAAACATTATTTAAAGAAGAGTAAATTTGCTGAAATATTAGCCCTAATAGAGATAATTATGTCCAACAGTTCTCAAGATATAGCCTTTTAAAAAGCAACATTTCATAAAAATGTACTGAAATATCAGTAGTTAGTTAATTTATTTTGAGAAATATATATCTCAGGAACTATGTGATGTGCAGATGTATATTAGCAATTAAATTAATGCTAGTTTGATATACTATAAAGTATTTTATGATCTTTACCTTCGTTGGAATAGTAATTTTCATATTTGTTAAAATAAATTGATTTATACTTGTTCGGACAATAAGTTTGATTTATGAAAAACTTTAATTCAAAAACTATTGGACGAACAAACGTCTGCCAGTGCTCAAATTAAAGCTAGTTAAATTTACTATAAAATAGTTTATAACTTTTTCATTTAGGATTATTAGTTTTTATGATATTTGACAAAATAAACTCACAAAATGTTAATTTCCAGTTGTTAGTATAAAATGTTGGTTTTTTGAAAAACATATATCTCTAGACCCATAAGACGCACGTATGTTTGCTAACACTCAAAATAAAGAAAATGTAACTTTACTATAAAATAGTTTATGACATTTGTCTTCGTAGGGGTAGTAGTTCTAATAACATTCACATATAAATATAAATTTGGCAAATGAAAATTTGTCCGAACAACTATAAATCAATTTATTTTAGCAAATTTCATTAAAATTACTACTCCTACGAAAATAAACTACTTTATAGCTCATTAAACTAGCTTTAATTTGAGTGTTAATAGACGTCTGTACGTCACATAGTTCCTGAGATATAGATTTCTCAAAATAAATTAACTAATTACTGATATTTCAGTATGTTCCATACAAAAACGTCCCCCTACCTATACTTGACAGACTCATCAATCTTGAGTAGTAATTATACATAGTTTTCAATTAAGTAATCAAAAATTGGGGTGAAATAACTGATTTTTTTCTCCTCTTGGGCTCTTGTACTATTTCTTTTTGTGTGGTTTTCAAACTAAAAAGGAAGTTAGTATGCTTTATAAACTCTAACAAACAAACTCAAGATACATTCTAAGATCTCCAAAGAAAACCTAATTGAATTCCGGGAATGCCATCCCGAGACATATTTCTTATTCCTTTTGTCGGATAAATTTCAGCTTTCTAAAACTTAATGTTTGTCAAAAGAATGATATATAACAAATAGGACAATGGAAAACTGTTAGCAAAACTAAATGTATATGTGGAATTTATTTTATTTGAACCTATATAGCTATCAACTTTTAAAAGTAAAAAAAAAAAAATATTTCCTTCTTTTACAGTGTTAAAATGATATAACATGTAACATGACTGAGAGTCTGTTACTAGGTCTGTTAAATGGATAATGACTTTAATCAAAATTTAGAAGTAACATGAAGTTTTGGAAGAAAAGGTTACTTCTTCTACTGACTTTAAATAGGGCTGCTCACAATGCTATACTTGTAACATTTAACATGGTAAAACATTTTATATTTAACACAATATCATCAATACCCCTATTGTAGTAATTATGTTATATTATAGTACAGTAGCTCAATAAAGAAATCCAGGCCGTAGAAAGTTTAAAAATTTCTTGTTCATTACTTTATCAAGCTAATTTAATGCTTACTAACCGTTAGCAATTTCATATTATAACTTTTTCGCTGGGATGCACCGTTTAGGAGCTATATGCGAAAAACAAAAAACCGACCTTATTCGCTGCTGCATCATATTAATTACCTAATTAGTCAGATTTTTAGCACAAGCAGAAATGCATTTCCTTGTTAAGTGCAATAGAAACTATTCAAATGACTTGTAGATATATTTGCTATGAGTTGGATTTTATAAATTGGTCTATTTTATGTACAATTGGATTTTAAGCTGAATTCCAGCGACTGGCGTATTATAGTTAAAATGTCGTAATAGTGTTCAATATATAATTATTGATAATTTATAATGAATATAAGAAACCAAGGAGATAGAAATTGTGCTTAATTACTGCTAAGTTGCAGAAAAAGGCAATCTTCTTTATTTCCAGGCTCCCGAGAGCGCTGGAAGATCCGATTCATAGGTACATGGGGACGTCCGGCGGGCTAGATTTCTATGAGCCTCCCTCCCGATGAAGACGGAGGAGGAATTGAAGCGGAGGTAGAGGAGACAAAAGAGGAGAACCGTAGGACAGAAAGGAGGCTAAATTGAAATCAGTAGAATGGCGGTAGACAATAGAGCTCGGGAGGGAGCAGACTTTTACTAAGATTACCAGGGCCTGTCCCAGCGGGTTTAAGGAAGGCACTAACCATCCCTCACCGGGGACCGTATCCATCTAATGCTACCTGCTTTAATTACATCGGTTCCAGCTCCTATATAACCGTTACAGCTACTATATAACCGTTCCTCCTAACTAACTACTACTCCTTTTAATAGAACCTCACTGGACGCTCCGAACGTACTTTCTCATTATGCATAACCTTTGCAACTTCTTCTTCGAAAGACGGTTACTGGAGAATATATTTATAACCGTGTATAATGCAACTACACTCCTTAACCCCTCAAGAGCCAAAATTCAACCGTAATGTTTTATAATATCAACTGTTCCCAATTTATTTGTAGAAAATAATAACTTTATTCTGGTACATTTAGCCTCTAAGAATAATTACATAGTTCAGACTTTATGTCTATTCATGTGGATTATGTCGTTATAATATAAAAAATAGTATGTTATGTAAATAGATATTTTTTTACACCGATGCGGTAGTTAGATTGTGAAATAAGTAAGGAACTAGTATTGGTTTTAAAGGAAAGAAGTAGTATTGAAGAGTAGAATTGGCGAGACGGGAAGGGAATTCCTGAAAGAGGCTAATAACGAAGGATTTACTGAAAGTGGTGGTACGAGGATATGTACGAACATGAAACAATCTGTTGAGATCTTATAACTTATAAAGGACAGAAGAACGTAGAGTGAGATCAAGGATGTAGGAAGATTTTCTGGTTACAAAGACTTGGAAAACAAAGACACTAAGAAGATATTGTCTTCAGATAGTAGGATAAAGACATTTTAACTCGGCATGGAAGAATGCAAGATGAGTTTGAAGCTTCATTTACTTTACTCCCATAGGTACAAATTAAAAGCTGACAAATTTTCCAAATTTATGTTGAATGTTTGAATTCTACGTCCGTTGTGAAACCAGCGCCGGCGAGGTAACCTTGAATTTGGTTTCAGCAACACAGAAACATTAACAATTGCTGAGAAAAACTTGTAGATCTTCCTAAAAAATCTTCTTTGACTGAACTAGAAGGTAAACATTAAATTTTAAGTATACATATCACACATTACAGTCTGGTTAATTAACCCAATCAACCGGAAACCAAAAATGAGTGTCCGTGTAAATTTTTGGAGAAGTTTGTCTTGCAACGTTATTCTGAAATGAAGCAAAAATGCAAAAGATAAAAATTTCTTGCATACCATGAATTTTTTAGAATCATAAATAAATATAATAAATTAATATAATATAATATAACAACTATAATAAATTCCTTACATATTAACTCTTACATTGAATTCTCGACCTTGTAAATCTGGCTAGAATATATTGGTTGTGCCTGTAGGGTAATCACCCAAGTATGCAAAAAATGGTGATTATAAATTGTTATTAAAAAAAAATATTATAAATAAACATACGGGCAATTTTCAGAACTATACTAAAACATTTTAGACCTCTTTCTGGTCCCTATCCGCCATTTAATTCTGACCAGGACTCGCTTCAAAACAAAAACACGATTACTATAAATTTGATTTGTGGCTAATTTTCTCATATCTAATTTAGCATGAAATTAATCTTAGAACATATTTGAATAACTCGTGATTCTCGAGTATTAAACAAAAAAAGGAAAAATATATATATTTTTTCATACTGTTAGAGAAAATTGAGGCGAGAAAGTCGGTATTCGTAATCATAAATAGTCGATTTTATTTTTTTTTGTATTATAAAAATGGATAAATACAAAATATTGAAGAATGTCGTTAATATGTATATCTTTCTTTTATTGAGGACTGAAATGGTGAATTTCAAGTACTTTTATACAATTTTTTATTTGAAAAATTAACCATAGATAAATAAAAAATATGATAGAATTTGATAATCAATTTAAGGAAAAAAGTTAAAGTTTTATTATTCCTATGTCAGTAGTCAATGAATAAATGTTGTCATGTCAATAGTCAGATTTTACTTTCACTAGTCTTTATATGAACCATATATTCATTCAGAATAATAAAAACATATTTCTTTTACAGCATAATCATTTCAAAATGTGGTTGTAAACAAAAGTTTAGTGATGCACCAGCCTTTTTTTTTTCAGATTTGTGTTGTCTTATGAAATATTTTAATAAGAGGCCCCTCATATTTTCATCCTACCTTAAATATTACCTAATAGTAAATTTCAGGGTCCACAATTAATTTTTATACCGCTAGTTAATGTTTCCGGTGTAACGTTTTTTAGTTTCCCGTCGCCTTAACAATGGGAGTTCAATTCGGACCCGATGGGCCAGATTCATGAGGGGATCTCAGTTCGGGGCGAGGGTTTTATTGCACAATCTAGAGACAGGAGCAGCTGAGCGTGGCTAAGAATGTTAAATCCATCCTGAGAAAAACGGTAGGAATTTCCAATTTCCCGGCCAGCTGATCGCTGCCCTGTTTGATTGATCCCTGCTTGAGTTTTTTCTCAGGCCGTTAATTGCCTCTACCTGAGTGCACCCCCAACCCCTCCCTCGCAGCTTCGGCCAATTCATCTTTCAGTCCGTCTGTCCATTAGCTACCTGAGTTATTGACCATCACCGCCAACTTTTTCCCAGCCTTTTTTTCTTCTATTTTCCGAACAACTTTATTGTAGGCGTTCAAATCACCTACTTGCGGAAAAAGTTTCGCCTTCTTTTGGTTCCTGGCGACTTCATTTGAAGATCTATTGTTGTTACAGGGGTCCTGTTGAAGCAGATCAGTTTCCATAATGATGGTTCTCAGAACTAATGATGATTTATTTTGTTATTTCGGTCATAATTGAAGAGAAAGAAACAGTACTTTGAATGGACCTATGTGTAACAATTATGTGAATTATCTGTGCTTTATGCATATTAAATGAAATTATTTTATTTATGAATTTTGATTAAAATCCCGTGAATTTCTAAACATTGTTTTGCCTGCGTTTTATATTTATTCTTTCTATAAGATAAATTCCTTTTTAGACTCGATACTCAACCAATTAGCAACAGGAAGGAACCGTTTGAAAGAGATTTTTTTGTACACTGTTAAACCTAATATTTTAAATTAAATAAAAGCCTGAAATTATTGGAATGTTCCAATATATAATACTGTTTACAGTTGTGCATATTTTTTGGAAGATAAATAAATTCCCTATAATACAAAAAAATCATCGAAATCGCGTTATTAGCGAAGAGGCAGCCATGGCATGTGAACCCCTTAGTTGTCCTAATCTGACGTTTTATATACTATTTCTGTTCGATAAATCCTTTTTCTAGATTAAATATTTTACAAAAAAAAAAAAGTGTTTACTCTAGACTGATGCGGAATTATATGAATAATAATTTGTGAAATAAAAGTCATTTCAAAAAATGTTACGTAAGTATAAATAGGAATCAACTATTTCATATTCAAACATTTTAATTTACTATTATTATGTTTTCCGTTTGCTGAAATAAATTTGCATAACCTAAAATTAAAATTAAAAATATGAAATTTAAAAAAAAAATTGACTACACGATATGAAGAATCTTGGCCCCACTCCAGCAGAGATTCAGCCACTACCGGAAATATCACTAGCGCAAGCTCATGCCAAGACGCTGGAATGGATCAAAGTCCGCACGGCAACCGCCCAGGATTTAAGAAAGGCAGTTTTCAACCTTGAAGGGTTTACCGAGGAGATAAGGGAGTTTAGCCATTTCCTAAAAGGGGGTGATCGACTGATTGGTTGATTAGATGCGAAGACAGCCGAAAACCTTCTTGACACTGAGTATTTGGAGGCGTTAAGGGCAGCAGTCGTTTACAGGGTGAAAGTGTTCTCAATCAAATTCAAACGGGTGAAGAGACATCCTGAAGCGTGATCAATGCATGATTAAAGAATGCGTTTGGAAGAGGACGGTGGGCCTTCGAAGATGACATATTTATGATGATTAGGTGGACGAAGAAACCGAGACAGGCAGTATCCCGCAGAACTCCTGGTATGCTACAACAGAATCGCCGATAAACTCAGGGAAATGATGGAGACAATTCAGTTACAGGGTCGGATGCAATTTTAACCTAATTGCTCTACAGAGACTAAGGGGATCGTCAAGTCAGCCAATGGAAGTCAATGCCAAACAAGTATAAGGGAAAAACCTTTGGCAGAGACTAAGGGGATCGTCAAGTGGGTCGACGGAAGTTTCAGGAGTATCAGAAACTGTAGGCGAAGTAAATGAACAAAGGAATGGTCGTGAGGATAGGAGCTGAGGGAACACATTGAGTCGAGGACCAGGAGGAAAGAAGACACTTGAAATCAGATGAGGATATAAGCAGAGAGGCGACCGCATATTGAGGTACTTTCACGTAAAAGGAGAGCAGGGCGGTCTGCTTATAATCCGAGTGAACGGAGGAGGTAGCTGTCTTTTGGACACGGGCAGTTCAAACAACATTGCTTGCAGAGAAATTGAGCGGCGAAAGGAGGACACTCCAAGTAAAGGTTTGCAAATGTAAACTAATCTCTCAGTGTGGACCATGCAGTGTAGAGGGGGAAATAGATATCGGACTGGGTAAATTGGGGACTAAAGGGGACATTTTAACAATTTATGTATTGAGTAGAATGCCCAGGGATTATTGGTTGTGATCTTTTAGAGAAGGTGGGGGCTAGAATAAAGATTAGTAATGGGAAATGGAATATTAAAATCGTATGAAAGAAGTACAGATGCCAACAAACAATAGCAGACGGGATCCCGCGAGTAGGGGGCAGTAACGCAGGCGGAGAACTGGAAGGACGCCATTACAACAGAATTTGACGACATTTTCTTTAATGAAGGAAAAGTTCCAACAGGCAGAACGGTTATAATACTTATTAATCTTTATGTATAATTAAACATACACATACAAATCCATATTAGGTTATTTTGAAACTAAGTAATTGTCGATTATTTAGAAAATTAACATAAAACAACTTGGATAATAGCCCTTTATTGATTGACATTGCAATTTCCTGTTCTTGTAAATTTTCATTGCTATTCCCAATGAAATTCGTCAAGACATACCAACAAAAATAAAGAATTTATTGTGGCTGAGTTATAAATGCGATCGTTTATTACGTTAGCTGGAGGTTAACTCTCCTTTGACACGAACGTGCCGCAGATGAATCATTTATCTGACCGCCGTTACATGACAGTAATTTTCTGATTTCTCGATATTACAGTACCTCTTTTAGCTTGCTTTTGAAACGGAATGTTATGAGTCTTTCTCACAGGCGTTTTAAAGATATAATTATGCAGGTATAATTAAGAAACTAAATATACTATTATGTACAATTATATTTGTAAAATAAAAAAAATCTGTACCGCTACAACACAGGACGTTTTGTTACTAGAACAACAGTTGTGCAAGGAGGTGATTTGGTCAGAATCAGGCTGTACCGCCAGATTTTTCTCCAATTCAGGGTTCTCAATTTATGAGGGACGGACCCCAGGAGGGCTCCAGAACCCACAGGGGTGACTTACGGTTACAGTGGTTAGCAATTATATTCTGTAAAATAACTCGGTATAAATATTTCTATATTTTCTTCTTCTCTAAAGAAAGACAATATAATTCACTTTTAAAAAAACATTAAAAACATGTTGAAAACAATTTAATTAATAAACAGACACAGTTATATAAGGCATCGCAAAAAGTTATTAAATTATATAAATAGAATGGTGGAACTAAAGGGATTAGATAACCTAAAAATATGGGTCAATGATTAGAAGCGTTACTTCATCACGAGATAGCAATAAAGGTATATATATTAATAACTACTTAAAAATTTTTTTTAAAATTTATTTATTCATATTTACAACTGTACATAAATACATCAAATAAATTTGTGGAAATCATAATGGTATGGTACAAGCATGTAGAGAAACTACCCAATGGTAGCACCCTAAAAACATTTTTACAATATAAGGTCTCGAGGCCATCTTTTTTTCAGACGCCTCGGAGGATTGTCCGGAATAAAAGAG
The DNA here is from genome assembly GCF_000696795.3 of Halyomorpha halys. Lineage (NCBI taxonomy): Eukaryota > Metazoa > Arthropoda > Insecta > Hemiptera > Pentatomidae > Halyomorpha > Halyomorpha halys. The sequence goes on from NW_027116328.1 coordinate 156,988, forward strand.
GAAGCAAGATTAGAAACTAATGGGTTTGTGTGTTTAGGGAGTTTGTAATGGAAGGATTGATATCTGGTTCTGGCTAGATCGATTACAAATGGAACATTAAGGTCTTTGATTTTTTAATCAAAAAAATTAAATACCTTTAATTTAATTAAAAAAATTTAATTTAAAATCATATTTTTTACTTTTGCAAATTTTATCCCACAATGGGTTGCGTGGTTAAGGCAGAGCGTCACTCCACTTCTCTCTATCCCACCTGTCTTCCTCCTCAAGTTCCCTACCAGATATTTCCTCTATGCAGTCCTTCCACCGGGTTCAGGGTCTTCCTCTCCTTCCTCTTCCTGGTTTTTCCCTTTGCAGAAGTCTCTTCAGCCACCTACGTTCTGGCGTCCGCTGACAGTGCCCATACCATCACAATCTTAAATACAAAAACAAAATATAAATAACTAAATAGATCTTGTTATAAACAATATTAATAAGGGGTATTTTATTTTTTTGCTGGGTAGCTGTAGGAACACTACGAAATGAGATCAAATATAATTATTTATTACAAATTTCACCTAACAAAAAAAAAAAAATCAACAATTTTGACTGAATTCCTCTATCCGGAACATACCTGAGGTCTGAAAAGAATTCACTTAAATTTTTCCTTTTCCTTTTACACTTTTCAAAAAATAAACTCTGTAAATCGGGTTTATTTTTATATTGAATATAATAACCTATTTTAATAATGTTTTAGTATAATTTCCGCAGTTTGTAGCAGGTTTTCTATTAAACATTTTCGAATTTTATTGATTTCTAAATTATTTAGAGGGATGACACCCCCATTTCTGAAGATCGAGAATGATGTTAAATCTGGAAGATTAAAATAAATCCAACGGTTTTCTGTTCAACAAAATCCTTTTAAGTTTTCGAAGGAAGTTATTATCTCAACAAATAATCTATAAAAAGGATTATAAAGCGTATGGTGGTAGCTTTTTTTTATTTTTACATCGTAACGATTATAATAATAAATTATTTTATTTTATTGAAGTGAATAACTTTCAAGTTTGTTTCATAATCTTGAGATTATAAAAAACTAAAGATACTTGATTTGCTTTAATTTTTGATCTTGTAACAGAAATAAATAATGCTATGAAAACAGTATAGTTACGTTATTTAAACCAGTTTCAATAATTTAAAATAAAATTAGTTCTGTGTTCAATGATAGAAATTTGGTCTCAAGCTTTGAAGTCTCGACAAAAAATTAAAGTATAATAGTCAAGTCATTGTAATAATTATTTTAGGCTTGTGAATCCAAAATTAACTATTTCTGTCGATTGGCCCATATGCGAAGTGACTACCTATATTACAGCTAACAGATAGAAGAATTATAGAAGTAAGATATTACTTTAATTATTTATATCGAAATATAGTGAGACTTATACCAGTGGTACTAATGACTTCAATTTAAACTTAAACGAAATTAAAAACAATTTATCAAAATGTTTTTCTAATTTACTAAGATTTACGTTTATTATCGAATAAAAACATAAATCTTAGTAAATTAGAAAAACATTTTGATAAGAAATCAATAATTTAATCGATTTCTTATCAAAATGTTTTTCTAATTATTAACAGATTTTACTAAAAATATAGTTTTAATTGTTACATATTAGTATGGATGTGATTAATTTTTTAAAATAATTTTATTTAGTTCGAAATTTTACTTTTACTTTTTTTAAAAAATATATTTATGTTTTGATCATATAGGATTTGGTGACAAATTTTGACGGTCATTAATGTAATAAAAATAAATATTTTTGTACGTATTTTGACTATGTTTTTATGTGTTTATTTATTCATATAAGTACATTTGTATCGTGTATTTATGATTTTAGTATAAATATGCTCCATTGTTTATTATTTATTGTCACAGATTAACGAAGAATTGTAATATATATAATTAATTGCTATAAATTGTGAAATAGAAATCATCTTTAAGTACTTTAAGCCGAATATCTCACAGAACTCACTGTTTCATTTATATTTTATCGATACTAAATAAATTAAGTCATCTTATGATTTAAATTATAAAGGGCCGCCTGCAATTTCACTACTGCTGTGACCGTTCATCCGGGACTTGGCCCGAGGGGTCACGGATAATGGAATCGAAGGCCATTCGACCGCTTGCCATTATTCGACTATTCGATAGCAAGAGATCGATATAAAGTCGAGTCTAAACTTTACGGTTGTACCAATAAAAGAGACCCGTACTTGAGCTAGGAGCTGGCGTTTTATAACCGGTTGCGCACACGCCGGTTAATATAATCAACCTTTGGCCCAACATGTTACCCCAAGCCTCTTGCCATTTAAGACTCTGCTAATAAACAGTCTTTACCCAGTTCTCAATCTCTTTACTCGGGCTCAGCTGAAATTTATGTTCTCTGAATTCGAGGAAAGTCTCACTTATATATATTTTTTCTTATTTATTTCACTTTTATTCGAAATATGGTGTAATGAAAGATTCTATTACGCACTTCCAATATTTTTCAACTCTAAAATAATTATATGTTTTTAATAATAAAATAAAAAATTTTAAATGATGACGAGGGAGATTCCTAAAAAGAAAGTGATGATTGTACAACCTTCATTTTCTCACTTAAACGAAGATGCTGATTTAAGAGTTGATAGGCTCAAAACTAATAATCTTCTGCTCAAAGAAAATTAAGTCTAAATTTTTTGTTCTATAAAGGACATTTTAGCGCTGTTAATACAAAAAAATTATCGTAATCAATAAAATAAAAGATTAATTTTCTAGTATTAACCTGTTCTACTTGGTGGGGGGTCAAGCCTTCATTACGTGGGACCACCACAGCAATGAAAAAGTCGACACCCCAGAGGTTGTAGTCGAACAAGCGCCGCCAAATTTCCCAGGTGGCAAAGACATGCCACTCAACCACCTTAGCTACGGAACGCTTGTAATTTTTATAATTACTACATTTACAAGATTTTGTTTATCTCATGATGTTTAAAGGCGTGTAACTACTTGATTATCATGATTACTAGCCGGAATATCCACCAAGAAGAAAGGTTAATTTAAGAAATCAAACTTTCCTGAACGTTAATAGTTTCAAATACCTAAAGAAAAACAAAACAAAGAATCCCCTGTGTGAATGAAGACTTTTTTTCTGTATTCTATATCCTGAGGTCAGATAAAATATCAATACAGCTGAAATTACCAATGTACGATGCTATTATAAAACCTGTAGTGATTTACGGTAATGAGGCATGGTTTCCTACTGGTGCCTTTGAAAAAAAAATGAAAAAATAGAACAGGCCATCTGTGACTATGAACGCTTCAGTCTCAATAACCAAATCTAGACTTAAATGGATGTACATGTAAAGAAGAACCAGGCTGATAGTACAAGAACCCGAGAGGAGAAAAAAGGCAGTTATCTCACCCCAATTTTTTATTACTTTAATGAAAACTATGTATAATTAATAGTTAAAATTGATGAGTCTGCCAAGTATAGGTAGGGCGAATAAAAAATGGCGGCGGCTTCAAAGCGATAAAAAAACATAATTTTTCATTGGGAGCTGTTAAAAAGTAGGAAAAAAACAAGAAAACCTAAGAGAACGTAAGAGAAGAGTAAATTTTCTAAAATCTGAGCCCTAATTGAGTTATTTACGTAAAATTGTTTCGAGATATAGCTTTTTAAAAAGCAACGTTTCATAAAAATGTAGTATGGGACGTACTGAAAGATCAGTAGTTAGTGAATTTATTTTGAAAAATTAATATCTCAAAAGCCATTTGATGTACAGATGTCTATTAGCACTCAAATTAAAGCTAGTTTAATGAGCTATAAAGTAGTTTATGATTTTTATCTTCGTAGGAATAATGGTTTACATGAAATTTGCTAAAATAAATTGATTTACAGTTGTTCGGACAAATTTTCTTTTGCCAAATTTACATTCATATATGAATATCATAAAAACTACTATCCCTACAAAGATAGTAGTTAAAATACTACTTTATAGTAAGTTAAATTTCCTTTATTTTGAGTGTTGGCAGACATATGGGCCTCTTACGGATCTAGAGATATATTTTTTCCAAAAATCTAACATTTTATACGAACAACTAGAAATCAACATTTTGTGAGTTTATTTTGTCAAATATCATAAAAAATACTACTCCTACTAAGATAAACACCATTAACTATTTTACAGTAAATTTAGCTAGCTTTAATTTGATTGCTGGCAGATATCTGTACGTCCAATACTTTCTGAAATAAAGTTTTTCATAAATCAAACTAATTGTCCGAAAACTATGAATCAATTTATTTTAGCAAATGTTATGAAAACTACATTTCCTAAGAAGGTAAAGGTCATAAACTTCTTTATAGTCCATTAAACTAGCTTTAATTCTTAGATCTAATAAACATCTGTACGTCACGTAGTTCCTGAGATATAGATTTCTCAAAATAAATTAATTAACAACTAATCTTTCAGTAGATTTTTAAGAAATTTTGCTATTTAAGGAGCTATATCTCGAGAACCATTGGACCTAGCTCTTTTAGGGCTTATATTTCAGCAAATTGACTCTTCTTTAAATAATGTTCTCTTAGATTTTCTAGTGTTGTTGGTAGTTTTTAAGATATACAGCTCCAAATGAAATTAATTTTTTTTAAAAGGTTTTTTAATGTTTTAAATTGGATTTTAGAGCCTTAAAGTAAAACACAGAATAAAAATGAAATTAAAATATAATAAAATAATGAATTTGAAAAGACAAAAATGAATAATAATTAATAGAATATATAAAATAGGAATAGAACAAATAATATAAAACCATGTAACATTTCATAAAACATAAGATGACTAACACTTCTCATAATAAATAAAAATACAAAAAAAAATCAAAAACAAATACAATCAAACTATAAATAATAAATCAAAGTTATAATTTTTGCTATATACATAATTTACATGTTTGAACGAAATTCTGAAACATAAAATACAGAGAATATATAAACCTTGTTTGAAACTTTCAATTGTTATTCTTCCCGAAATGGGTGGACAGAAGGTGGTCGAAGATACGTAATTTGAAGATTGGAAGGGTAAAGGAGGGAATAGAATTCCATATGGAAGGGGAATGGATAAAGAAAGATCTAACAAAGGATCTATGCAGTTACATATAAGTCTGAAAGCCGTGAGCAGGTATTGCGGGAATTCACTGAGGATTTAAATACAAGGATGTCAGAGATGTACGATGGACGGCGGGATTGGATAATTTGGTAGAGGAAGTAAGCAAGAAAATATTTACGGCGGATGGAGGGGTAAATCCACTTCTACTCTTCATAAAATCGGGTGACAGAGGCGTCTCGGGGGACCCCAAATATGAATCGTACAAACCAATAATTAACCGTTTTAATTATTATATATACACATATCTGTTCTTTATTACATATTGAATACTATTGTTAAAAACGGAAACCAAATATACACAATACTTAAATAAAAATAACCTATGGGCACTTATTTCTACTAATTTGTTTTTTCTTGTAAAATTTTCCCTTATATTCTTTCTAAGAAAAAAAAAATAACTCAAACCATGGGATATGAACTTCTGATATTGATTAAAATGAAGATGCAAAATAAAAAAGATAGCTAATTACAATGATAATGTAGTAAGTACATTTTCAAATCTGCAAAAATCCTTTAAAATGAAATACCAAAGCTATATTATTCAACATAATATATATAATTCTTATTAATTATGTCTTCAGTGGAGTTGTTGCTACAGTAGAAATTATAAATACTGACCCTTACGAGATTTTTTTTTTCTTTAATGATTCCTTGAAAGCACTGAAAGTCAGCTCAAGAAATTTCTTCCCTGAGGTGTTAAAGTTTTCTCAGAATTTCTCATCTTATTAGATACATTTTCTTTCCAATTTTCCCTATCTTGAGCTTTCTATTCCTTGTTTGACATTTTTCTTTATAGCTTCACTCCTTCCTATCCACATTATTAAATAATTGATTCTGAAAAAAAAATCTTCCTAAGGAATAATAATTTACTCTCTAAATTAATAATAATGAAGAAAGAATAATCTGTAAGAAATTTGTTCACGATAATTTGAGATCATGACGAAATGATAAAAACATGATAAAGAACCTAAAAGGCCTTTAGACTTTTCTTTCCAACCACCTCCTCAACCAAGAATTTGAAGTCTCAACCTTTTTATTGTTTTAGTAAAAAATGTTTAAACTTCATTCAGATTTATTTATCATCAAACTTTACTGTTTTTATTGAAGGTAATAATACTATCTGCCAAAATCTAGTGTTCTAAATATTCATCCAAACTATGTTTACTAAAAAAAAAGAACGAAATACAAAAAACATTAATGGTAACATTAGTACTCACAAAATTAAAGAAAAAAACTAAATGTAAAATAAAATTACAAATATGATGTGAATAAACAAAATTGTGCTCAGATGACTACCAGGGCCCTGTTTCATAATAAAGTACAAACTAATAATATCAGTCTTGTCGATTTAACTTAATACAATTACACTGATTAGTACAATAGTAATTTGTACTTTAGTACTTTGAACTCCTGTAATATCACTAATAATCCTCCCTATTATGAAAAAAATAAGTATTAGTGCAATTACCACGTGGTTTCTATTCTTGTATTTTGAACTAATACTATTAGCTTTCATTATGAAACAGACCACAGATTGTAGGGAGGTCGCCCTGAACCAAATAAGGTGACTTCCCCGTATCCTTTCCAATTGGTCCTTTATTTGTCTATTTCGGGCAAAGTTATATATTTTTTACTTGATTTAAATTTTACTTGTTTATTAATTTTTTTTTACGGGGCAACGGTAGCAGCGTGGTAACGCACCGGTCTGCTAACCCAAAGGTTGCGAGTTCGAGTCCCTGGCCCTATCCGGGATTTTTTTCGAGCATATAATTAAACAATACTCACTCACACCTTCCCCCGGGGCATTTGTGGGCCCGAGAGCCAATGGGTGGGTGGTACTCACAGAAATCGGGGTGGGAGTGACGAACCCACCCTATGAAAACCACGTCATGAAACAAGCGATGTATTTCCTAAGCACATCGCGGGAGGTCTTGGATCTCTACGGTCTTTTGCGCCAATAATAATAATAATTAATTTCTTTTACCCTTTTAATTTTAAGTAAAATGAGATTATCTCAGAATGATTGTCTTCCCGACATGGGTTATCACAATTATCTTGTATTGTGGAATTTCAGTGATTAATATTATAATTAAAAAAAGAAGAAATGCTTACCTTCGTAAAAATAACAATACAAAATAACTGACTTCTTGTAACAAGAATAATTATTCAAAAATTAAAGATTGTTTGTTCGCTTAAATCAAATCGCGTGTTAACAGATTTGTTTTTTAAACGGTTTTATTTTTTAATTATTTGGAATAACTTTATCATATCATCAATATATTTACAATAGTTCGGATTGTATTTTAATTTTCTTATGATTTATAAATTTGATTGAAATTTCAGTTTTATTGCTATACACTACGGATTAACCGGCGATGACTTGGTCGACGTGTTGCAATGTATATCCCGTTCCACTTACAAATAAACGTCTTTTGTGATCCTAGTTCAAGGTGGGTCCGTTGGGTGGACCTGTAGTAGCAATAATGGTTCCAACCGACCATATAAAATCCTTAATAGAAGGACCTGATAGCTGAGCGGGCTGGGGCGAGGGTTCAAGAGCGCTTGGTTCAGAAGGTTGTGGGTTCGATTCCCACCTGGGCTGGTCAATATTTATTGAGAAATGAACCTTGACATTTTCAATCTAAGGCGTATAGGTCCTCAATGGAGGACTTGAGCCAAAAAAAATCCTTAATATTTGAATATCAATTTCAACGTGTCCAATGTCTGATTTTTGGGCTGTAACTATATTTTTATTTCTAATTCATCATACTAATGCTTAATACTAAGAAGTCCACAGTTTAAAATACGCTCACTTCGCTATCTGACAGTGATGGGGTTGTTCTGCAGCTGAAGGGAGGTAATGATGTTGAGGATCGACCTCCAAGTTTTGGACGTAGGCTTGGGTTAGGAGGCGGTGGATGACGGATAGCAGGCTGAGTCCCTCGCAGTTGTGAGCTTGTTGTTTAATTAGGCTGGCACTTGTTGCTGGACCTGTTGCGTTGCTTCGTGTCGGTCCTTCATGCCATCGATTGCTACTGAAACTACACCGGATCAACTGTATCCTCTATAGCATACGTAACTTTGTGTTTTAAACAATTATCTCGGTTCGCTATATTTGTAGATATGTAGATACGCCATTTTGGACCAAAGAAATGTTATGTTATATAAAAAATAAATATTTTAGCCCTGTTATTGATATGAAAGCGTGGGTGGTATCAATACTATATCGAATGCATTTATACATCTCAACTATAGAAATATAACCAAATATCAGTAGTCTTGTTCATGCATAAATTGGAGTTCGTCTGAAACGTTGTCTAATAAATGAATAAATTATATCGATTGCTCACTTCACAGTGATTTTACTTGCTTCACGAAAAATACAATTAATGGTTTTGTTTTTTTAGGAAAATTAGAAATTTTAAATTAATTTTTTGATTGAACAGATTTAGGTATGAAATCCTAACATGTATTTGTATTCTTTGTAAACTTAGTGGAAATATACTTAGCACCAATGTGAAGTAAGCCATCAATATGAAGTTTAAAGGGTGATATTTTTATCAATTACATTTTATTTTAGTTGTTCTATATATGCAGCTATTTATTTTTTTCCGTAGCCTCTTTAGCAGCCCGAACCTTCTCCACACCACTTATCTTGGGCTACTGCACTTTGCTGCATCATGCAATATTTTCTGTCTACTTTGTTGATTCTACATATCGATCTGTTTTTAGTGATGCGTAGATATTAAGTGGTCTCTTGCCTATTTTACTGTCATTCATTCTTTGTTATTTGTTACTATAATTGCTATATATATATTATACTTTAGTTGTTATGCAGTTTACTTTACTTGTATTCGCCACTTGTAGTTCTCTCTAAACTATTTTACAACTTACTATACTATCTATATTTAAAATATACTACCATATAAATACTTTTTTTTTTTTTTTTTTTTTTTACAATTTTTACCATTTTAAAAATGCCACTTAAATTTATGCTCTATCAAATAGAGATAAAATGACAATTTTACTTAGTTACCAATGTTATTTATTCAATATTGTTTTTATTTTAAAAATACAAAACATCCGAATAGTCCTTTATTGATGTCGAAAATTAAATCTTTCTTTAAAAAAGAGAAAGGAAATTCAAAAAGAGGAAATTAAATCGTGAAAAAAAGAAGAATAGAGAGGGGTTTTAGAAGGGAAAAGAGACAAAGGGAGTGATAGAGATAGAAGAAAGGTTTTGCTTTGTCTCGATCAGGGCTCATTTGACATTCGGGATGACAGTAAGTAATTTGTGAATACACAATTAATTCACAATGAAGGCAGGTCAATGGGTCCGGGTATTTTTTTATATTATTACAATCATTACTTTGCTTATAATTTTATTACTATTCACAGTACAATGCTTATAAATTTACAAGAATTTCGCCAAATCCTCCAAAAATAATGCTAATCCGCATGTTATAAGGTTTATTATAGTTAATGTATCATTTAAATATGTTTATTTGATCGGCAGTTAGCTTATTGTTTTTTTTCTTCTTCATATTGAACAATCCCCTCATATGTGTTTTTTATAATGACAATTTTTAATCACATTGAATGAGTCTGAGATTGTTGAATGAATCTGAGAATGTTTGATTGAATGAATAAATCTGAGATCCTAGGCAAACATATGTCGTAAATAATTTAATAAAAGCAAAACTAAATTAAAACGCTCGGTAACCATATCCGAGTGAATATTTTAACTGTAATTGAAATAGTCTATAAAAATGATTTTTATTATTTTTATGTTACCTTTAAAAAAAATACTCTTGTTTGTTAATGATAGTTCCGAAGAACGCTCAGACCAAATAGGACCTTACTTCTCACCCGGCCAAATGCGGTCGTATAACGTCTCAAATGAGGAGAGCCCAATTAACGATGCGGTTAGTTTCCACCGTTGAAGGAATTCTTCAATCAGACCCAATATATAAAGGATTTCAGGAAGCAGCAACTATGATCATTTTAAGGCTATAATAATTTATTATACTTTTTCACGAACATGATTCCTGTGGTAAATCCATAATTAGCATCCGCTATAACTTATAAGCGACTTCCATATTGAAAAATTCAGAGACAACAATTATTAATTATGGGCGAATTCGACGAACTAAATTGAATATGAAATAAAAATATTAAAAAAAACAGAATTATCTAATAAGATAATTCATAGGTCAGTTAATAAAATATTACCATCTATCATACTGTTGGAAAATAGGTAAAATGTATTTTAATTTTTCTATCAATACTTACTTAAACCATATAAAAATGGTGGGGATAGGAGAAAGTTGAAGATCTTTCAACTTTTTAAGGCAACCAGTAGGAGCTGTAGAACAGCAGATGTGCATAGCAAAGAAACACATAAAAATTGAGAGTGAAAAAAGTCAAAACGCCCGGTTTCGGGTAACTTAAGGTTAACCGAAAGTTTGAATTGGATTGGGGTGGGGGGAAGGAGCTCCCACAAGAAAGGCACTACCAGCGCCCATGTAGCCACCAACAAATGCTTACCTTCTCCAGCGCTTTCGGTGGGAAGAGAACCAACCTGCACTAGAGAGCCATCTTGTTTGTTTTTTGCCAACAGCAGTTCTCTTTTTACTATTCTTCACTATCATCTTTTGTGCAAATAAGTGAGTAGAGAGACTCTGAAGTGCTTCCCTTCCCCAGAGCAGAGGAGGAGAGAGAGAGAGGAGAGATCAAGAAATGAAGGAATTCGAGAAATAGGAAGGGAGTAACCGGAGAATGGAGTAAGTCCACCTAATTCAGGATAAAAAACAACCATATCATTAAATCTATTGTTTTCCATAGCCCAGTTATTTCAAATCCATTAACACATCTAACAAAAAATGTTTTATTTCGGCCACCTCCTACTACATGTAACTTAGACAATAGATTTTCCTTTTAAGTTAACCATGTTTTATTTCATTATATACAGTCCACTACATCCCACCAGCTAATCAAAAGTGAATGTGTGTCTGGCCTTCTTTGGACGGCGTACTTCATACACTAATTAATTCCTCTGAAACCATCTTAATTCGCTTAGGAATTTCGGACTCAGTTTGGGAATGGACTATAGAGGTGGAAAAGGCTTCAAAAACGACGGAAAAGAAAAAAAAAACTGACGAAATTTCCATAGAGCTTTTTTTGACATCAACACAAATTTCTTACAAATTGTTTACCTTTAAGCTCAATTTTGAAGACCATAGTGGTACATATGACCTTAAAAACTGCTAAAAATATTTCCATGTCCCAAAATTTTTACTGCAATTGATCTTCATTTCTATGATATTTTCCTGCCTTGAAAACGACTCTACATACCCAATTTCAGTTCATTCAAAGGGTGTCGCTGGGATTGTCAAATGTAGGAAAGAAAATAACAGTGATATGTTGCAAAAATCCATTATTATTATTAGTTATGGTACGACGAAAAGTAATGTCGTAATACTAATATTAAAAATAAGTAGCGTTTAAGCATTATATTTTATTTGGTAGTATATAATTACAATTGAATAGGCTTCATTTCAGTTGGTTTATACATGAGTTGGTATGAATTAGATTTTGTTAATACTCAAGCTGTTACCAGATATGTTCTATATCTTGAAGAGAAGTAATGCTTATCTCCAAGACCTGTCGTTCGTAGCTGGTGTTCCGTGAAGTACTTAGAAAAGGATTATTCCACGTCAATTCACTTTTAATTTTATCATTTTAGATTTACTTCAAGTTTTGTGTAGGCATCCTAGCCTTTCTTAGTTTTTCATCGAAAGACGGACTTTGACTACAAATAGAGGTATCAAATGATAATGTAGCACTTCCAACATTTACCTACTTCTGCCAAAAGGGTTCCTCCATTTTCCTCCAATAACAAATGGGTTCCCTTGAACAAAGGTTGGGAACGACTGTCCTAAACTGTTGATTTGAAACAGAGAGAGAAACACTTAATTGAAAATGTGCTTCCCAACTACATTGGGTTTCTCTCATGACACAGCATACTTTTAACCAATAAAAAAATAATTTTAGAATCTTATGATGGATAGGAATAGTAATTAAAATATAGTTCATTAAAAATACATGACAATAATTTTTTATTTTTATGATTCTTTTTTATTATTTTCCTATATAAGAGAAATGCTTTATTTAGATAAGCTGCATAAATACATTGGGTTGGTATATTACACAGCATACCAATCAATCCATGACCGGACATATTTCCACTACATATATTTACATGATATAAAAAAAGGTTGAAAAAAAATTTTGTTCCCCAAAGTTTCCTTTTACAATCAATACTGGTCTTCACACTAAATAGAAATATTTTAATTTATTGTTTTTCCTTCTATTTCACAATTTTATTTCATTTAATTGACAAATTCACTCTCCCTAATTCACTCTCTCAGATCCTCTCCAGTGGCCCGCTAACCATGGTCGATCCGTTAAATAAATTCATAATTAGAGAGCAATGTGAAATCAAACCAAAGAAATAATAGTCATTGCAGTAGATCGGTTTACAGAAAAGCAACTAAATATATACATTTAAAAAAAAAAACTAATATACAGATTTAAAAAAAAAAGTTAGTTAAAAGAAATACTTGAATGAAAAAATGAGTCGTATAAATAAATAATAAATAAATCGCACATAGTCGCATTTAATTAAAATCTTAAAAAAAAAAAACTCAACAAATATTGACAACGATATAAGATACATCCATACAAAAAAAAAATACAATTAGTCAATATAAAAGGTGATGAATATAAAAATAAATAAATATTTTTACTAAACTTTAATAATTGTATATTATTATTTTACAATATTTTGTATTATACTTAAAATAAATCTTCAAATTGCCGGATGGACATTAATACTCACGCTATACAAACCCATTATTGATCTTCGATTATCTTATAGCCCACGATTTTCCACCTGCTATATGTCAGCCAGGTTTTAACTGAATGGCGAGCCTACGACTCCTTTAAATCTTTATATGATATACCAGTATACTTTCATTCCATTTATCAGGGTAACAAACAGACAATGGAAACACTTTTGAGTTTATCATCCACTCCAAACAATACTATATAATTTTTAATCAACGTTTACCACAAGTTCGTATGTTGCAATAGTTATAAATTTCAATATAATAGTGGCCACGGGGCCTTGCCCATGTTGTGTATGTGGAGGAGGGTACAACCAAAAAATAAACAAAAATTTTTAACGAAGAAAAATTTATCTTTACACATCTCATAAATCACAGTATGAATTTCATGTTGTCAACTTACAAATTATAGCGGGTATACGTAATGAAATCCGATTTCTTAAATATTCCACAAAACTCCTTGATTAGTTTTATCTTAGCACCGATAATAAAATTTAATATCTCACGAGACTTAAATAACTAAATCCTTTCTGCCACTTGTTTGCTGACTCCTGCTTTGAGTGGCAAAGAGTATGAACTTCCTTTCATTTAACTAATCCCCATTCATAGATTCCATTATCCTCCGGTGGACCGCAAGGATTACGGAATATCCTTTGATAAGTCCCAGTACAAAGGATCTCAACTTAAAACCTCTGGAATGAAGGATTATAAAAAAACTGTATCCTTGAAAAGGCAGGTTCGGTTTGAGATCCTAATAACAGATTTTCCGCCCTGCGAGGAGCTTTTTATATATTTTAGCGGAAATTGTAAAAGAAAAAGAGAAAGAGAATAGAATTAAAGTAGCATTCTTTAACGAAATTGTTTTATAAAGATGAAGATAATTAGTTTAAAGCTGACGTGGTCAGTCAAGTTCTTGGAGTTCATATCAGATGAGGAACTTAGACCGATGAACTTCAGTTGTTCACTTGTGTATGATAAAGACTCCGATGTGGTGCGCGCATCACACAACTTTCCCTTACTACCGTAATTAGAGTTGGAATTAATTCTCGCTCGTTTCAGAACAAATAATTCTATAATTTTCCAAATGAGCCTTTCAGTTATGACAGAATCAACTCGAATTTTAAGTTTTCATTATAGATTTAATAATTATTCTCTTGGAAATTTTTTTGATACATTATTCTCCTACAAAAGTGTGGCAGAATTATAACAGTCGATTGAAATTTAAATTCCACTCTTAAGCAGCTAATAAATGAATAATTGCAGTGATTATTCAATGTTTAATTATTATAAAATATAGAAAATGCTAAGAACTATTTTATGAGTTTAGTCACCCTGTGAACTGAAAGACAAATATATAGGTCTAGTGGAATTAAAAAAACTATTTAATTACCATAAAATGATTAACGAGACTGGCAATTCGTATTAGAGCAGATCTGCTATAGGGGTATTCATCATGTTGTGTTAAATGTAAAATATTTAACCATGTTTAATGTTATAATTATAGGATTGTGAGCGGCCCTATTTAAAGTCATGTTAAATGTTAAATCCACAAGAGATCCTAGCGGGTTTTCTGAGCTACTAATTTTATAACATTTCCTTCCATCAGTTCATGTTATTGTTTACATCTAAGTTTTGATGAAAGTAATTTATTACAACTTGTCTACATTAAGTGAAAAGTGAAAGTTTGACTACTGAGTGTAACTTGTGAGGAAGAGAATCAAATAGATATACTAATCGATAACTGTCATTACAGTATTATTATTGTCATCCATTGCTTTATTAGATTGAAAAACATCCAAAATAATACTAAAACACAATCAAAGCACAAAGTACGAGCAAGTAAGACGACAATACACAAAAGGGTAACGAGATGAACTGGACTGTTGGGTACGTCATTCTTCATTTAACAGACCTAGTAACAGACTCTCAACTGTGTTAAATGTTATATCGTTTTAACATGATAAAAGACGGAAATATTTCTCCAATTAACATAAGTTTTTCCATTTATCACGCTTTAATATGTTGAACTAAAGATCATGAATACCCCTTACGTAAGCATTTTCCGTTATTCTCTATAACCTTCTACAACTTTCTGGGTTTAATATTAATTTTTCTAAAATCTTTGGCTTAAATCTTTCTAAAATCTAACGGTATATGTTAAGTCTGTATTACTACGCTTTTCTCCTTTGCTGAATTATCTAATCCTTTCTTTATTTTATTTTTATTATCAATCAAAATGTGAAATTATTAATTATTTCAAACGGACAAAATTAAAAGTACTTTAGTGAGGGCCATTTTGAAAGTTCTGCATTTAGGTCTTGTAAAAACTATTTCAACTAAAGTAAAACCTATCTGATTTTATAGGTCATTTAATTATACATTAATACTCCGAGATTAATCTAAATCGATTACTTTTTTTATTTATTTATTAAATATCTGATCGGCCTGGTGGACCTTACATGGTTGATATAACCGTTATATTTTTTTAACAGTTATTTACACTATACTTCTATCATTTTTAAGTGTTATTTTGGCACCGACCATTAGATGTCATCAGGTCGGACCATATTGGATGTAATTTTTTAAATGAATAAAATTTTAATTTTTAATTTTTTTAAAGCTTTAATTTAAATTATTTTTATCAATTCAAAAAATTATTTTATAAATTTAATCAATAAAAGGGATGTATATTGCTATGTATCGAGGAATTAGCCATGATTTCAACAATATGTCGTTTATTAAGGTTTTTTGCTATCTGTCCCCGATACCTGGTTAGGGTAGGAGTCTCTTACTGAGTCCCCGGATATGAAAACATCTGTATTAAGTTTGTCACATTACCAGAGGCCCCTGAGAAAATTAGATTGGCTAACCTTTAAGTGTCAAAACACAGAATAGTGTTTATAGTGTGTTCGTTGGGACGAGGGACCACGATCAAATTAACCAGGTGCAGGCCCTTCCTGGAAAAGTCAAACTTTTTGTTACACATCCTCGGCCCTGAGGAGGGGGACCCCTGCCTCGGGAGTCTTCGGACATCGATAACCAATCAGAGAAGAGATTTAAAAATAAGGTAACGCCCCAAAAGGGAAGTGGGAGAAAAATACAAGAGGGAATTTAGAAGAGCAGACGGGGACGGAGAGACGGACACACTCAACAGGAAGGCGGAGACGGAGGAGGACCTCGTCAGGAGGCAGACTGAGAGGATGTACTTCGACCAGACGAAGGCCACGAGACCTGGACATCCCTGATGAAACAGAAGACACCTACGGCACTACATCCCACGGCATCAGGAGCTATAAGTATAAATTAACTAATAAGTATTCATGTAATAATCTATATTTTATGGCAACCTTTATCTGAATCATTTGAATCACTTTAATCATAATAACAAATTGTAAATAAATACTAAGTTTCTTTAGGTAGTTTATATACTATTATATATCCCAATATACCACTCTTTATTATACTATATAATTAATGGTAACAACATTTTATAAATATAAAGGCATTTAATTGGTAAACTGGTAAACACACAAACAGCCTTTGGAAAGGAATCCAATTATAATAATAGTTTTTAGGACTCAATTTATAATCAATTAATTAACTTATTTTTGGATAATTGGCTTCAGCGATTATCCTGGCATCCCAAGTAAATCTGCTACTAGTACATAGCAATATGTTAATTTGTTAACGCTTTAATACGATTAAAATTGTTTCTTTCAGCACTTAATTAATCCTACCATTTCATGCTTCCCATCCTTGAATAGTGCTGCTACTAATAATTTATGATACTCGTATCGTAAGTAGGTTTATAAGAATACGTTTAGGTATTTGTCATGGGTATGAAGTATTTGTACCAAATTTCTGCTTGATCGGATAAACTAAAGTGCACTTAAAATCGGTTTAAAGGTCCTCTGATGGTTGTTTGACCTAATAAAAGTGTTTGAAAATCAAAATCTTGACTATACAAGGTACGATAGAAAATGCATTTAAAATAAAGATAAAAATTAAATACGTAATTAAATTAAATTACTAGATTAAATACAAAGAAACAATAAAAAAACTATTAGAATCTGGTTGATATCCCTACATGGATTAGTTTTATTTGATAGTGTGTCCTATATTCAACTTTGATTTATTTCGAAGTGCTAAGTATTATATGGTTTACTAGTTTACTTATTCCCAATAAGATCGAAAATCCGAACAGCTTTTCCAATAGTGTGTTCTATTATTTTCTCTACCATTGTGTGAAATGAACGCTCATTTCAGTGTTCATTTGGTCATGAACGGAATCCCATTCGAATTCCAAGGCTTTAATTAAAGTTCCTAAGCACTTGAATACAACCAATAAAAGTCATATAAGAATATGTCATAAACCAATATCACAATGATTCAATATTATTTTCTTCTTGATCCTATTTTAGAAATATTTACTGTTTCGTAGCAATGGTATAGCTGATTTTATTGTTGATAACAAGGGGTATGTAAGTAAAAATTGAATTGATAAATACGGAATATATATATATATATATTTTTTTTTTGTGGTTGGTGTTAAGATATAATTTTATCTTTTAGACCTCTTCAATGAAAATTTAAGTCATTGCTTATATGCTTATGTAAATCTTTCTCTATATGTCAATGTGTGTTAGTGTAAATTCTTATAGTGAAAACATATATACATTCTTAGTATATGTTTAGAAATAGTGAATGAAATATTTTTAAAAAAATATAGTAAATCAAATATAGTGATATCATACTGATTAACATTCTCATATAGTATGCAATTTTCTAATTTCATTGTTAAGAGTAAAGGAATTATGAATTATTATTTACCACAAGACTTTTCTTTTTTCCTAATCGATTGGCAATTTTCGCTTTAAAGAATATATGATATATTACATAAAGAAACAAAAAGAAGTTAGACAAAAGAAGTGAATAGAAAACATAACAATAATAATACATGGTGAGCATCACTAATTCACCACAATTATTTAATTTATGTCATTTCGTTTATATTTTATTTTTTGTATTCATTGGTTGTCATCTTGTTCTTTGTTCTACTAAATCAGTTTTAACGCAATCCTCCCATCTACGTTTCGGTCTACCCCTCGGACGTTTACCTGTTGGTTCAGTGTTTTTAAACATTTTAGAGATCCGCTCGTTACTAAGCCCACCTTACATGCCCATCTCATACGCCGCAATGCTATAGCTTGAATTATACTTACCGGGTGTATGTCCCTTAATTCAGCATTTTGTAATCTTCTAAATTCTCTCGTTGATTCATCCTTTTTCGGTCCGAATATTTTGCGTAATACTTTAATAATTTTCGATAACCTTAAGACGCTGTTCATCCCTTAGTGTTAGGGGTCACTTCTCGCATCCATAAAGAACAGTGGGAAGGTTAATAGTTTTGTAAATTCTAATTTTTATGTTTTTCAATAGAAGGCTAAGCAGTTTCTAAATTGAAAATAACAAGCATTTCCCGCTTTCAACCTTGCTTTTATTTCCTCATCAATTTCGTTTTTTGTAGTTACCATAGAACCTAAATACTTAAATCTACCAACCTGTTCAAACGTATTATTCTCCTATATCTATATCACTGAAATTGCTCGTGTTTCTACTGCTAACCATCCATTTTGTTTTATCCGTATTTATTTCAAGACATAGTTCCTTAGTGGAGTTTATTAACACGGTTGTCACGTTTCATTAAAATAACAATTACAATAAAATATTTTTTGATATATTTGCATTAGGACATCTAGTGTATAAATTAAACTTACTGTAAATCTTGAATTGTTGTCTATTTCTTTTTTCACAGATCAAATAAAAATATTTTTCAAAAATGAAATATTTTTCAATTTATATTTGAAATACGCTTTAGATTATTTCACGAGTTTTCATACTTAATTAATTATTAATTATATGGTGAATAAAAAGGTGTTTCGAAATCATTATATAAGTCCTTAAAACGGTCCCATATCACTTTCAGAATATTTAATTTGAAAATCTACTAAAGAGTCGTAGAGTCTTTGATTCTTACTTTGTGTAAGGCATAGGATTTCACGAAATTGATTTCAGTTTTTGAAGTCTTTATTATAAAGAAAACACCTGAATAAATCAATCTTTAAAAATACATGTTTTAGTTGTTTATTTGCAAGTCTGTAAGCAGTATAAGGATTGTACCGAAGAAGAATAAGTAATTAAGAAATTACAAGAAAAAATGAAGAAACGAAGGCCTCTCTATTCCAATTCATTAATTATAATATTGTGATTGAGATATCCTCGCAGGCAGAATAATATTTCCTCCATTTTGATAATGATCCGAACCGTAATTAAAAGCTGTTCCTGTTTGTGTTGATAGCAAAGTAATGAAGGTTGTCTCATTAACTTAGCCGTATAGGCAGGGGGAATCAATATGCCTCAGATCACAGATAGGGCTCCGGTTAAACAGCGGATATCTCAATCATAGGTGATGTCCTAATCTATTAGGAGAACCGACTCTGAAACCCCTCTCCCATACTCAGCTATGCAATACATCTATACTCAGCTATACAACCTATTATGATATCATGATATTAATTATACCTCTTTATGTGCTCCGATTAATGAATGAATGATAAAATGTAGTAAACTGAAAATATGTTGGTTGCAGGACATCTAATATAATTAATTAGAAGCGTTTCTATTATAACTTGTTCTATATTAGGGATAACAACTACTACCCTAAAAAAAAATCCCTGTCAAAGTTTTTGCTTTCTTCTTCGTAGGCATAACTTTATAATCGTACTATATTTCAGCAAAAATGTACAAACTAGTTTTTAAAGGGAATAGGATAATGAGTTTTATTTTTGCGATGGTTTATTTTCGGATCTTTTGAATAGCAAGACCACCTTACGTGCTTGTTGTTTCATTATATTCCTATTGTATTTCCCTAACAAAAACGTTTTTAGATAGTGCCATTCAAAAGAAATTAGAAAAAAAAGTTCAAAGGAACACCGGAAGTTTCAAAATATTTCGTCTCAGGAAAAGTAATTTTGTACCTAAACAATTTTTTCTTTTTAGCTATCATACACCTAATGAGGAGGTGAAAAAAATTTAAAATGGACTCAGTACTCTAAAATAACAAATAGGACCGTTGAAAAAAATATTTTTGTTTTTTTCTTCGGAAAGCTCTTTGTTGACTACACTGGAGTGATGGAAATCAATCTAATACGGTATTGACCATTTTTTCCAAAAGTATATAAACAAATAATTATTTTTTAGTTTAAATTAAAATACTAATAAACAAGTAAAAAGCAGTAAAATAAATTATTAAGTTAAAAAAAAGAAGTAAAACAGGGTAGGGAAGACAGGAAACAGATCCGCTGCCTTGGGCTGCAACTGGACAAACGGCTAACCTGGAATCCTGAAGACTGAAAAGACAGGAAACTGCACGTCGATTTCGACTATTACAGCACTTACTAGACAAACGGTCCAAACTGCCAATCAATTACAAAAGACTGATCTACATGGCTGTAATAAGGCCAATCTGGACATACGGAGTTGAGCTTTGGAGATCCAATAAACCTTCGAATTCCTTTCGTATCCAATCCTTACATTCCAAAATCCTCCGATATGAAACCGATCTAGCTCGAACCAGGTATCACTCCTCTCATTATAAACTCCCTAACCACTCAAATTACTTAGTTTCTAACCTTGCATCCTCTTCCATTCCTGACAATAGTTCGAGGTGCCTGAAAAGAAGATGGCCACGAGACTTGCTAATGTAAAATGTCATCACAGTGCTGCCAATGGGTAACATTTTAACTAGGATCAAATTTATTGAATGTATTATATAATATACAGTTGTAAATTTCAATAAAGATATTCTCGTATCCAATCCTTACAGTTCAAAATCCTTCGTAAAATCCTCAATACTCCTTACTAGGTCAACAAATAAAATCATCCATAAACTTTAATGTTCCATTTTTAACCGAAGTAGCCCGAACCAGATATAAATCCTTCTATTATGAACTCCATAACCACTCCAACCCACTAGTTTCTAACCTTGCTTCCTCTTCCATTCCTGACAATCCTCTGAGGCGCCTGAAACAAAGTTGGTCACGAGACATGCTAATGTAAAAACGTCATTAGAGTGCTACCAATGCGTTGATTCTCTACACGCCTGTCTCACTCCATTATAACTGAGATCAAATTTACGGAATGTATTATTATTTACAGTTGTAAATTTCAATAATGGGGGTTCACTAAACCATCTAATTCCTCTCAAATCCAATCCTTACAGTCCAAAATCCTTCGTAAAATCCTTAATGCTCCTTACTTTGTCCCAAATCAAATCATCCATCAGGACCTCAATGTCCCCTATGTTGCCGATTTGGCCAGAACCAGATACCAATCCTTCTATAATAAACTTCCCAACCACCCAAACCAACTCGTTTTTAACCTGGCTTCTCCTTCACTTCCTAATAATCCTCCTAGGCGTCATGTTTGTGTCATGTCATAATATCACTTACAGCAAATTTACTTGATGTGTATGTGTGTATATATTTGTAAATAACAATAAATAAATCATTAAAAAAAAATTTCAATAAAGATATTTAAAAAAAAACAGTACAGATTACAGACAATAATAGCGAGATGAATTAAAGTTATATTATTTCCAACCAAACTGTTTTAAGATAAAATAACTGTTGAAAATAATGGTTAGAAATTCTAACCGAATCTAATTAAATATCATGCAAGTTAAAAGTATCATTAAAGTATATTGTAGCCTTAAATATTTAATTAATTTCTTGATTAACAATATGAATAATCATTAATTAGAGGTTCAGAACTCAGAGGTTCTTTGTTGGGTGAGTCGGCTGTCATTTCCTCTGCCTGTCTGGGACAAAGGCAGGTTGTCTGACTTTGAACATAGAAATCAGCTGGATGTTGTAGTCCCGCAGCCTGGCTTATCAGTTGACAAAGGAAATTCAGCTTGAAGGATTGAAAGGTTGTTGTGGGACATACGTCATACACTAAACCAAAAAAAAAAAAAAAGAGAAGAAGAAAATTATAGAAAAAAATAGTAAATAGTTTTATCCTAAACAAAACAGTTAGAAAGTGTTTTACGGTAATAATAGTCCTTTTAATCCTGGCTTGATGGTAAAAGGGATAATAAAGGTTAGTAAAGATGGTTGAGCAAATAAAAAAAAATAGTGAAATATATAATATATTTATTTAAACACATAAAGTAAAAAGTTATATCATAATACTAGATGCCAAATATCTTTCTAACAAAACAACAGAAAAATTTTCATGACTTACGGACGAATAAAGTATTTACGATAGATACTTTATTGTAGAAATCAGTCAATTTAATTCTCCTACACCCTATAATAAAAGATAACATTATTTCATATTATAAAACTTCATCCGAAATTCATTCTTTATCCTCCTTTAATAACATAAACTTAAATTTATATGGTCACAGTAATACAACTCAATTAATTTTTTTTTAGGTTACTGTTAATATTTTTTCAAATACATGTTTTTTAAATGTATATAATTTTATAATTAACTATAAAATATTTATATTTAAATGATTTTATGGTATGAAAATGCTATTTTGTATTTTTTCTTAAGGAAAAAGTCGAATTAATTATATGGGGCTGCGAGAGGAAAAATGGTTAATAGTCTATTCTTTGTGGCAACAAAATATTAGGTATTTGTTCTCTATCTCAAATTTTAGGATTATAATTAAAATTTAAGTTAAATCAATACATATATTTAAAGAGAGCTATTTAGAATTGAGTACCAGATGGATTGATGGTTAAGAAGGGGGGGATTTAAAAGTGGTAAGAAAATATGAATGATGGATGGAAGAAGGAATGCAATTTCAGAGGGGTGAAGATAACAAAAATTTTATCAATTTATCAGTATCATTTTATAATTTTAACTATAAATAATATGTTTTTTTAAATATATAATTCATGGAAAAAATAAAACTTAATTCATTACTTGTTGATTAGGACCTGTTCATATGTAATAATCAAAAACTGTTTATAAACAAAAGCAATATTAATATAAAAATCTCGTAACTAATTACGAGATATATATAAAAATACCTTTGTTTAAAATAATAATAAAAATTACAACATAAAACACAGCATTATTTATAATACTCACTTGTTATTTGATAATTAAAAATATTATGATTTTTTTAACTTAAAACATTTTGGCCTTAAAGAAAAAAATAACGTTAATATAAATTCAAGGATTACATGTTATTTAATTTTTTATTTCTTGAAAATAAATTGAATTCAAAAATGTTTTTTATGCCTCCTTTCATTCCAAACTCCTTACCCATCCTAACCCATCAGTTCTTAATCTCTCATCCTTACCAATCACTGATAATCTTCCGAGGCGTCTGAAAAGAAGATGACCACGGGTCCTTCTAATTTAAATTAACGTTTGATGTATCACCATTGGGTGGTTCTTTCCCAAGATATTTACTCATTGTATTTTTTATACAGTTTTACCCACTAACATCATTATAGGAGGGTATGAAAAAAAAAAAAAAATGTACAGTTGTAAATCACAATAAATACATTTTTAAGCAATTGTTTTTGTTCAAATGTAAAATATTATGTAAAATAAGTTGGGACGAAAATCCTTTAGTCGTTTTATAAATTTTAATGTGTCACTCTCACAGAAGTGACCACTTTTAGAATAAACTTATACAAAATTTATTACCAAAAAAAAACTTTCATGTCGTTCTATTCCTATGGTCATTTAAAGTGTTACTGGAGTAACACCAATATTTTTTTTTATATTAAGATACCCCAGACCAAAAATTAAAGTATCAATTGTAATCAATAATCAAACATAGGGACGGAAAAAAAAATTATAACAATAAAATATTTTATCGAACCTAAGGTGAAAAAAAATATTGTAAAATTAAGTAAAGGTAATGAGAAAGTTTTATGAGGACTATAAAAGCTGAATTGCGTTTTGTATGTAGAAGAATGTGAGAAATCAAGAAAATTCAAGTACATTTATTAATATTAATCGAATGTTTCATTCCCTTTTATGTATTACCATTTTCGAAACCATGATAATATAAGATTACGCAATTATTTTTAATTATTTTCCTGCCTAAGCAGGTTGGGAACGTAGATTTGAAACGTATCAGGGGGATGAAAAATGATCCTAGGGACTATTTAGAAAATCATTTGTCTTTTCCGGCTTTATTTTTCTTTCTAGAACTTGAAAATATTTCTGAAAGTAAAAGTTATTTAAAATAAAGGAGTATTTAAATTCGTATAGTAAACAGGCACAGAATCTCTTTGGTTAACCTACTCTGAGCTCTGGACATCACGAGTGAATGATTCTGGAAATTTTGTGGAAATTAATTCACTTACAATTAAATAAAATATTCTATACTAATAATTATAATAATAATAAAAAAATAATACTAATAGAATAATAATATTCTATACTAATAAAATATTCTAAGTATACAATTAAATAAAACGGAATATAGTTTTTTGCAAGAAGGCTAAAAGGTATTAGCAACATTAATGTGTTATCGGGGTAGCTCAGTGACCCCACAGGTTTGAATCCGGGTGTGACATATAATTATTTATTCTGTTACTGTAGCCGGGATCCCTCCTGAGGTCTACCCAGCCTCTATAAAGGGTATGCTTAATTAGGGAAAGATTCAGTTGTGGAGTGACCTAACAGTACTTCCTTACAGAGAACTGGATCCCTGATTACTTGCTTAACATTTATTTTTATATCATATTAACATTTATAGCAACATTTATGCTTCAATTTCCTAGTGAAATAAAAATCTTGGGACATAAATGTGCCCATTTTTGTAAGAATGACCCATAAAAACCGGCGTTCGTTATTTTATGATCATTCATGCCAGATAATTAATTTTTTTTTTCCAAAGGACGATTGTATGTAAAAGAAGCACGTAGAGAAAACTAATTAAGTTTTTTATTTTCTTTTATTGTATTCATTATCATTTGAAAAGGGATGATAAGGTGAAGACAAAAAAATTCCAGGCTCTTGAAATATCAAAAAGATTTATGTTGCGTTAAATACCCGTGGCAGAGACAGCTCACGTCGGTTAGCTCTGAAAGAGACAAGGTTTTAAAAAATGGATAGAATAATTCTCACCACTGATGCCTCCCTTTTCATGTGATAATGCGATTTAAAAGGGCGTACGTAAAAAAAAAAAAAAAAGTTGGGGAAAAAGAATTATGTATGAAAAGAGAGGGAGTTGAAATATACAGAGCCAGTATCTGCAGACAAGGGAGCCATACAGATGTCAACTGCTACCATAAATCAGACAAGATTGAGGGGGTGCGATCTCATCAACCCCGATATGGGCAACAGGTTGCGCCCTTCAACAGGTAATCTATCTTATGTCATCTTAGTTACACTCTAAATATAGCACTTTATATAAATAACTGATAATATGATAGGTGAAGTAACATTTGAAACATCTATACCTAGTGTCAAAAAGAGAATAAGGTTTCAAATTCAGTGGAGTGAAATGCAGTGATAAGAATTTTCTGCTCTCCACCATTGTTTTTATTAAAAATTATTACATAAATTAAAATAAAATGTATTTTCAATAAGATAAGTTTCAATTCTAATATAAGTAATTAGTAAATGAAAATTTAAATTTTTACGATGTGTGGAATGCATTGTAGTAGGAAGACTTACGATCGTAGAAAACTTCAAATTCCTGTTTTTGAAGGAAATCTACGTTTTGATTGATTGTCATTGAACAGCCCTGCTCAAAAATGACATACTCAGGGCACATCTATACAACAGGAATGTTACAATTTTTTCTTTACAAATTAAATGTTTCTTTATAATTATAATTTACCAACTTATGCAAAACGTCTAGGAAGTGCATATGAAGATAAGAAAAAGCCAGGTGCTCAACATTTAAAGATAGCTTTGTCATCATGTAAAAGAGGATTCCTGGAAGTAAACGGCTAATATTTAAAATTTAAAAATATGGTTTGTTATGGCGTATTATTGCGTTTACTACGAAATACAACATCAAAATATGTTTTATATATAATACGGCATATGTGTTCCATTACAATACTCTCTCCCTTTTCTTTCTTTATTCACTTTTTTTTTTTTTTTTTATATTCTGTTTTATATTATATCACAAATTGCAAAAGTAAGTGCACTGTTGGAAAGTTGAAAGATAAAATTTTAGGTGCAATTTGCAAAGCTCGAGCTAGAAAACGTATTTCTATAAATAAAAAAAAATATTTAAAATTTATCATTTCTAAATATTTTTTAAAACATGGTGATCATCTTAACCATATTAAAGCAAATCTAAGGAGCTTTCGAACGGTTCTTTAAATTTTACTGTATGACCAATATCTGAGGAGATATAGGCATTTTTATAATGGAAATCGAATTATTCAGAAAAAAAAATATTAGCTGAGATTCTGCCCTTATGTTTGAGAATCGGACATTTTTTTTTGTTGTACTCCATAGAGTAATATAAAACCACCATCCGGAGTTTGTCGACTTTATCCTGTTACACCCTATATATCTGATATGTCAGAATAATTTTAATGATCCACAACCCAGCACTGCCCTGAGAACTTAATACATATCTAACCCCTATAATTTGTAGTTCAATACACATCGATTCAACGTCGAAGTCCAAAGTAGTTAATCACAAGCCGAGTACAACAGTGGTTATAAAACACAAGATACATTACCCCCTTCCCTTCACCTCATCGGAATGAGTGCCGTGGTTTATGATGGACATAACATGATTATAACTCGGCAAAACCGGAAAATTCAATTGTAACTTGTTTAACACGAGTCTGCAATTAGTTCTGGATTTGAACGTGTATCGGTTGGCTTTATTTGGAGAATGAAACATGAATTACCCCCACTTTGCTTGTAATATCAAATTGTTTTGTAACTTTAGGGCTGACAGGAATTTATTTTTATTATAGCTATGCCGTTCACTTTATTTTTTTTTTATTTCACACTTCCTCCGCTGATAAATACGGCATCTTCACGACATATAAAAAAAAAAAAATTGAACTGGTCCCTTTGTGAACAACAATTTATTTTATTTTTTAGCTCAAGACTTCCATTGAAGTCTGATTGAGCTCCAGATCCAGAATGTCAAAATTAATTTCTTGAGGCCGCCGCGAAATAAATATTTACTGGCCTAGGTGGGAATCAACGTTTTAAACAACGTGGTCGAGTTAAAAAAAAGTAACCATTATCTTAAAATAAAATATTAATTATTTATCATACCTCTAAACTTATTATTACAATAATGAGAAGATAGCTGACCGTAGATAATATATATGAGAAGAAGATGGTTGGAGGAGCGATCTGTAAAAAACATCAATAAGTTGAGGAACTTATTTAACAGCGCCAAAGTTTCTAGCCTTCATCAAGGATAAGAACAGAGAGCAAGATACCAATGAGTACAAACAAAAAAAATAATAAAAAGAGAAAATATAAAAAGAATGATACAAGTAAATAATTATACAGAATAAAAATAAAGTGATGAAATAGATGGGAAATAAAACGTTTATATAGGTAATGAAATATGTAAGTAGAATAACATAATCAAGGAAATACAAATTTTAAAGTTATATAATGGAAAAGAGAAACAACAAAAAAAATGAATAAAAGAAAATATTTGTTACTAACGAAATATCTAAGTATAATGCTAGAATAAAGAAACTAAATATAAGGTTGAGATAGACAAAATAATTGAATAATATTATGTGGTGAATATAACTAAAAACGTGGATAAGGAGAAATAAGAAGAGAATATAGAATCAAGGAAATACAAATTTTAAAGTTATATAATGGAAAAGAGAAACAACAAAAAAATAAAAAAAATTAATAAAAGAAAATATTTGTTACTAACGAAATATCTAAGTATAATACTAAAATAAAGAAACTCAAAATAATTGAAAACATGATAATAATATTATGTGGTGAATATAACTAAAAACGTGGATAAGGAGAAATAAAGAAAGAGGAGGGGGGGGGGTAAAAGAAAAAATAAGAATAGAGAAAAGACAAAGAACTAACCTTCTAGTATAAGATAGGAAAACTCAGCGGCGCGTGCGGTAAGACTCGAAAAAATACGTTACAATAATATAAGTTATTATGAATGGAGTAGTGTATAAGTTATTTTGATGGATAAAAAAAGAAATGGAAGATATTTAAAAACTTATTTAAAAGAGCAATGCAGATAAGAGGGTGACGACAAATGGTTATAAAAAATATATGTGTATGTTTAGTTGACCATAAAATTTATAAGATGGTCAGGGTTGCGGTCAAAAAAACAACAAATAGTTTATAACTTTGTTAATGTCCAACAAAAAAGTACGGTTATAAAATATCTTCGAATTGTTAAAAAATACGTTACATAGATGAGGAAATTATTTTAAGGTGAGAATAAGTTAAAAGTTCTTTGAATGTGAATACATAAAAAAAGATTGAAAATATTTAAAACTTATTTTAAAGAGGGAAAGAGTATAAAATGGACAAATGGTTTAAAAAATGAAATGAAAAAATAGAGGGAGGGGAAAAACAAAATTAAATAAAAACAGGAAGTAAAGAAAACAAATTTTAACTACACTTTTTTAATAAATTAACTATTTAGGAATCTGTAAATGATAAGTTGTGTTTCTCGGTTTTTAAATTGACGGAAGAAGGTTCTAATTTGATATAGAAGCTTTCAGAGATAAACGTTTGTCATGGTTACAAACTGTACGTTACGAAACTGTCGTACAAACTGTACGACCTACGAATCTTCTCCTCATATTTATTTTTACAATAATTTTTTTTTCAATTACTAAGGTAGTCCCAAAAATGAGGCCTCCCCTTATTTTAAAAATTTGAGTACCTCTCGGACTTTTTCCTTTCGGTTCAGTGTTTATTAACATTTTGGGGATCCGTTCGTTACTAAAGCCCTGTAACCTTTTACATCATGTTCAAGGTTGAAAATTAGCTATTTTTGTACACTTCGATCATTGCGCTTTTGAAAACTCCGTGACATTTATTTTACACCCACTTCGTACCAGTTTCTCACCTTATCCTTTGAAATTGTTCTTTCAATCAACGTAAGCAGTGGGAGCGCACTATGTACACCTCGTGTATTTAATTAAATATAGGTTCTTCTTAGTATCCATAGGTATCCAAAGAACTAAAAAATGAAAAGAAAAGAGGAATCGGATCCGAAGAATACGTCATTCAACATAAAAAATTTATTTCTTCTCTTCTGACTTTCCAATTCTTAGTGACCTTGAAGTTAATTTGGAGTGAATAAAAATTCGTCATGTTGGAAAAAATGTCAAAGTAACGAGAATTCACTCAGGTGATATTGCTTCTCTCATTTCGGGGTATTTTTTTTAGATTTGGCTGACGAAATGATTTGTATTTGCTATTCAAGTTCACTGTCACTCAAAATGTTAAAAAAAGTCTATATATCTACGCATTAGTACTCAGTAGATATTAAATTATTTTTAAACCTAATCCAAATTTTTTAACAAAACCGTAATAAGTTAATCAGTTCCTCCTGTCCTAATTAAGAATCCAGAAGAATAACATGTATAGTTTTTTTCTCATTTCCTGAGTACAAGGCTTTCCTACCTTAGGTAGTGAGAGAAACGATAAAAAAATATAATCCTACAAAATAAATGTGGATTTCGTTCCCGCCACGAGTAAAATTTATGATTTTAAATTAAGTTTGTAATTTATTTTCTTAATTGGCTTATATAGTGAATAGTAATAATAGTTTAATTTTTGATGATAATCATTTTTACATTATTTAATTAAAAGGTTTTTGTTATTAGTTAAAGCCTAGTTAGTGTTTTACTTTCCCCCTAACAAACTGTTGATCTAGCGACCTTCCTAAAACGAATTATATTTTTTCTATCATTGAGCTCAAG
The DNA here is from genome assembly GCF_000696795.3 of Halyomorpha halys. NCBI lineage: Eukaryota > Metazoa > Arthropoda > Insecta > Hemiptera > Pentatomidae > Halyomorpha > Halyomorpha halys. The sequence goes on from NW_027116328.1 coordinate 187,031, forward strand.
TTGTGGAGAGTGGAATTAAGAAGATCTATAACTTAGTAAATCCAGAAAAATAAACGTTTCAAAAGAGAAAAAAAATTACTCTTCTTCCAGTTCATCCTATTGTACAATTTGTTTCACCATGTTGAAGAATTGGAGGAAAATGTTTAAACAATACTAACGGTTATAAAGAGCATATACGAACTAAGCAAGGCACAAGCCGAGATCATTGATCACGGGGACCGTGTAAAACCACCGGGGCGGATCCGAAAGCTATCGGCTAAATGAAATCGTGGCCATAAAACGAGTCGGCGCGCAGGGAACAAACTGCCCCTGGCCCGTATTAAGGAATTGAGCTGAGGCGAGCTACGGGGTGATAATCGGTTGTTACCTCGCTCGGGAATAAAGAGGGGAATAAGAGGGAAATAAGAGGCTGTTAGCTGGGATTTACGTTAGTGTTCCCTAGGGAGAATAGGGGGAGCGGCGACTTATTGCCCCCCAGGTCGGCCCGATTAGGCGGCTATAATCAGCCTTTTCTTCATATCTTCTTCTTCGATATCTGCTAGTTATCCAACATAGTAGCTTCCGGGATTAGATGCCTCTCGACTCTTTATCAGGGATTATTATTTGATTGTTCTTTTGGGTTCCTGAAGAACTAATTTCATTGCAGGAAAAATAATAACAAAAATATTATATTGTTACACAATTGACAATAGAATTATTAACTATTAAAATTTATCCTTTATATTTATATTTATCACAGCGTGTTCACAACAGTTTTGTCTTAAGCTGTCAATATTTTTTTTTGTTATTTAATGAAATTTGCTGGCTGATTACCTCTTGTAGAAAACAAAAATGAATGTTCCATATAATTTTATCCACTAAAAATCAAAATTATTTGTTTTCCCATCTTATGATATAAACAAAACATTGAAAAACGACAAATAAAGTTCATTCACGACAAAAAGTACGTAAAAGTTATGTCGCTAATTTCATTATTTTCTGTTTTCTTATTGCTTCTTTGATTTGGCCTAGACGTTCTAGACTTCAACCTGCGATCCTAATGTGTATGTAACAGAGTCGCAACCGCAGTGTTGTACAAAATGTACATTATTTGAAAAGGATACATAGACTATGAGATACTTACCTCCTTCTGCGACAACTCTATTCGACTTCGTTTTTAAACTCTAGAACCAGAGTTGGAATGAGAATAAACTTATATCTAACATAAGTAGACATATATAGGGGATGAGAGATAGATTTAGGAGGTTAGAAAGTACATAAGCAAGCAGCTGACTATAGACTTCTTCTGGAAACAGTATATCAATGTGATACTCAAATAGTCATTTCAAGCCTCATAAAATACTTCTTATGAGGCTTGAAATGACTATTTCCCAGCTATAAGAGAGAAGTTATTCCCAGTTTGCAAAGGCTTGGGAATCCCAGAGATTGTACATGTCAGTAACAAAAGACACTTGGATGCGATAAAATCAAAAAATGGATTTCGTTATAAATTTGAAGTGATTTCACTGCCCTTTATGAGATACTAAACTATTTATTTATACATCTATATTAAAAATATATACAAAGCAACAAGCTACTATATTGTAACTGCAGTATCACGACGTCCAATGATACCACAGCAGCTCATAATGTGGGAACTACACGCCCAGAACAGTTTCTTTTTGGTTTCAAATGCTTTGGAGTTTGTTCAGGAAGGGATTCAGATAAAATATTTCAAATCTTAGGTTCGTTTGTAGATTAAATTTGCAATTAAAGGATTTATGAAGAATTTTGTATCAAAAGTTAATAAATCCACTTTTTTATATAAATAAATATTTTACAGCCAAAACTTATTTAGTAATATCAAAAATGAAATTTTTTTCTCCCCAAGTTGGCGTTACAAATCAACGTTAAAAAAAAAATTCATCTATATAAGATAATTATTTTTTAACAATAATTTCCTAAAAAGTGGATTGGTTGACTTCTGATAGAAAACTTTCATCATATGTCTGTTTGGGCCGAATCTACTACAAAAAGGATATTAAGACCTTAATGGATAGTTTTATACTCGATACAATAAGTAGCAATAAGGATTCAAACCAAAGGAGTTTTATGATTTAATGGCGCCCGAACGCTCAATTATGTAAGTCCGAATATGCTTAATATAGGTCATGTATATGTATATGTATATCTGTAGGACACAGGAAAATGGCAGTATTAATCGATCGGTGAGAGACAAATACATTTGTATTTGTGAATTTTCTACTCGTATAATTATTCAGGAAAAGAAGGCGATTAACCACTCGAAAAAGTGACTCTAATACATTAGAAATCAGCAAAGTTAAAAAACAAATCAATAGCATTTTCATATTTCTGCATATCCCAAAAGATATAAATGGACCATATCAGATCATCAGAAAACTTAAAATAAATCGATATACGATTATAAACTCGATATTATTTTCGTTTTCTACTCTTCTGAAAATATGTAATGGGACCCTCATACATTAGAAATCTAAACTTGTAATAAATAAGCGAATTAAAAAAATCTAATTGTTATTCTAATAATGTTATATTCGACTATTTTTCTATTCGATTGAAATAATAATTAAAATATTTCAATACAAGTATTTCAAATATGTATTTGGATTGCTTAGTCGTATTTTTATTCGAATAAAAATGTATTCGTCTCTCGCCAATCGAATTCCAACTCTGGCTGATAGGAGCCTTATGAGTAAATATTGGAGTAGTTTAAATCTTCCTTAACATTTTCTATTCGCTAGGCCTTGTATGAGGATTCCGTGTACGACCCTTGTCATGATGAAATATCAGATGGGAGATGGATTGGATAGAGATAAGCTGAATATCAATAAAGTATGTGGTAGGACAGGATATCCTCAGTAAAATTGTTTAGATTTAAATTATTTTAATTCTTCAGTTTTTATATTATTCAAATTTGTATCTGCTGAATTAGGTATGCGATATATTTATTTTTATTGAAATCTTTTAAAATATTTGAAAATTATAATTAATTCAACAAATAATCCTAATTTACTTAAATTGGCTTATATTTTTTTATAACAATGTAGTTTATATTTTTAAAATATTTATTGTTTTCACTTATTATTATTATGTAATTTTTTTTTTGGCCTAATTATATTAATTTTGATAATAGCATCATTTCATCTTTAATTAGTCATCACCTACCAGTGCAGTCAAAGGTACCTCTTCTTATTTAAATGTGTATAGCCATTATTAATATTTTAAAAGGGATCATTATTCCTTGATTTTCGGCCACTCCTAGTCTTCGGAAGGTGTATTAGGTTCCAATCCCCTACATTCATGTTATACTTTTTATGTTGTTCTTTTTCCGTCGCTCTTGTTTGAAGGGTGAATCAGGTCCATGTTTTGCTCGTTGACATTTCAGAAGTCGTTTCTGGTTGCAGCACGGATTTCACTAGCTGAGTTCAGCCATATCCTGGTGTTAGGTTCTGTGTTTTCAATATTTATTCAGCTATATATCTAAAAATTCCTAATAAAGAAATTATGACTTATGCTATTATTTTTTTAATAACCTCTCAAAATAAAACTAATCAAATCAAAACTTCAGTAATAACTTAACTTAATAGCTTTACGTCCTGTTATTTTAATTTTAACAAAGAAGTAAAAAACAAAAAAATGTATTCGATTTTCAAGAAGATTATTCGTTTTTAAATACGGTACCGGCTAAGTGGATAAAAAGTATTTGTCTTTTGATAAAAAAAGTGCAGAAAGGAAAACATCTTGATTTAACCTGGTTTAAGAAATCTAATGTTTTTCTTTTTGGCCTAAAGCGTCGGCTACGATAAAATTGAAAATTTAATTTTCTCCCAAAATATTTCTAATGCATTCTTTTTTATTCCTAAGTCAATATCAAAACCAATTCTTTGTCCGGAGCCCTTACAAAGTTACTTTAATCAAGTTTGTTTTTCCGAGGAACTTCCCTTGGAATTCCTCCGACATCGGTAAACTAGAGGTTCAACTCTCTCTGTATAATATCAGAGTTTTAGCTGTTGCATTAGAGAGTTTGTGACCTCAACTCGAAGTTTCGATTTTTAATTGTATTTAAAAAAACAACATTAAATTAAAGGAAAAGATAGTATCCCATGCTTTAAATATTTATTAATATTAAGACCAACTTATATAGCTATATGTTAATATTTATGACACAAAATTAAAAAAAAAAAATTATGTGGAAATATTTTTTTTATTTAAAAAAACGACTTACAATTGCAAAACTATAAAGCTGGATAAAGAATATTCTATTAAATTTAATATTGATAAGTTCGTTAAATATTACCAAACAGCAAAGTGGGCCACATTGTGATATAAGATATATAAAATTTTGTTTGCTTTTCCTCAATTTAGATAATTGTCAAGTTATTGGTGAGTACAAGCACCGACAGAAAAGAATTTATATCGTTTTAATGATACTGTTATGTAGTATGTATTCATCAGATACTATATGATATTATAATGATCAAACTATATTCCTTGCAACAGTTGTTTATTTTAACTTAGTATTAATGGATACTCAATTAATTACTTATCATGATTAAATGAAAAAATTTAAATTTATATTTAATTCATTTAATCCAATAATAAATATAACAACTTATTAATAGTAAAAAAAATTGCTAGCTTTAACAACATAAATTAAAATTTATTAAATAAAAGCTTTGATTATAGTCTTATTATTTATTAAATATTAACAATGATACATCGTTGGCAGTATAGGCTGCAACTTTTAATGATTAATGTAAGGCTGTGAAATTGAAATTAAGGTAAGTTAGTTTATAATTAATAATTTTTCAAAAAGTGGGAGGGGGTTGATCAGTGGTAAAGCTCTGTGCTACTAACTCCGGATTCGAATCCGGCTGTGGCAGATAATTATATTCTATTTCACTGTAGTTTTTTTGGAATTAAAAAAAATCATATAAATTGTTTACTATTAAAATTATAAAGTTGGCCTAGAATGTTAATGGAATTATTTTTTTTTTATTTTAAAGTTATGAAGTATTATTTCTTGATATTTATTTTATTTTATGTTTCTTAGTATTAATGTTGTTAAATGTGGTATCAAATCAGTGAATAAAATGTATTATTTTAACGTCAAGAACGTCATATTAAAAAATTAAATTATTTGTTCATTGACGCATGATATTTATTTTGTTTTTATATAAGTGAATTAAAGGAATCTTCTTGACATTGAAAAGGGCAGAAATGGGGGCGTCTTGATTTAACCTGGTTTAAGGAATCTCTCGTTTATCTTTCCGGCCTCAAGCTTAATTTTCATTTTTTTTTTTTTTTATCGTTGGATATCGAAATTTTTTAATTATTCATATTTTTTTATTTCCAATATTTTTAGATAAAATAAAAATTAATATTATAATTTATAAGGCTTTCGATTTTGACTTTATTCACTTTTCTAATTAGAACTGTACCATGGACAAGTTTAGATTGCTCGATTTATACTAGGGAAATAGTGAAGGAATACTTGAATAATTGTCTTAAGAATAATAAAGTTTAATTATAAGAATAAAACAACTTTATGGTGTTCAGTAACGAGGAAGAACAATAATATCATCAGGATTCTGATATCATTGTTTATTTTGACAAACAACACAACTACATGAAAAACTGTCAAATAGATTTATTTTACATAATTTTAACTTTATTTACCTTAACTGTTTACTTATTTTGATTTTAATTAATTCATTTATCAATTTATATTTGATATGTGCATTTATTATTTATTTTATTCACATTTTTTAAAAATTTGATTATTTTATTTTTATTATTATTATTTATTTACTTTTTTTTACTTATAGAATATGTGATATAGAGTATGTATATCATTAATACTCATTGTCCTTAAGAGTTTAAGATTGCATAATTTCAAAAAATTAAAAAAAAAAATTTTTAAATGGAAATAGGTTTTTGGTGCTCCTAGTCATAGATATAATAACCTTAATTTCAATAAAAAATCATAAATAAT
>NW_027116328.1:193910-202896 GCF_000696795.3 Halyomorpha halys
GGTTCCTTCCCAAGATTTTCAAGTGTATATGAAACATACTACATATTTACCTATTGTATTATTTTGTACAGTTGTAAATTACATTAAATAAATAATTTAAAAAAATGGCAACATTGTTTCTATATGTAATTTAAAAAGGAAAACAATTATTATATTTATCACACTTATTTTAAATACTGTTAATTTTTACGACCGAAACTAGGATTAAACGACTAACTTGGAATCCTCACACAAGACTGAAAAGACAGAAACTGTCCCTCGACTATTACAGCACTTACTAGACAAACGATTTAAACTTCTAAATAATTACAAAAGACTCATTTGCATGCCCATAATAAGGCCAGTTTGAACTAACGGAGTTGAACTTTGTGTTGGGTTCCACTAAACCATCAATTATCTCTGGTATTCAATCCTTAAATTCCAAAATCCTACTTAAAATCCTCAATGCTCATTACTTTGTCGCAAGTAATCCACTATGAGCTCAGTGTTCCATATTTTGCCAATATCGGCTGAAAGACCTATGGAATTCTATTCCTTCCTTCATTCGTTGTTCTAATACCCTTCCAATCTTCGAATTCTGTATTTTAAACCTTCTTCTGCCCTCCCAATTCCGGAAGAATAATAGTTAAAAGTTTCAAATAAGTTGTAAATAGATGGATAGAGAAATAATATTTAATAATAAAATATTTATTAAGCTATATAAGGATATTAGTATTATAATTTATTTCATTTTAGTATAATTATGGCCTTACAACTTATTATTAATTATAGTCTGTTTTTATTTTATATATTCTGTTAATTATTATTGTTTATTTTTTATCTTGACAAATTCGTAATTAAAATTATACTTATGATGGTTTGTAATTTAATTTTTATTTTGAAAGTTTTGTATTTTGTTCTAACGCTCTAAAGATTAATTCTGACGCTTGTAATATTATTCTAAAGGGATCCGTCCCAGGATAAATAAATAATATTATTATTATTATATAATCAGATCTTCTTATATTATAAATTAATAAGATAAGTGCAACTATAATTACTGTCCTGAAAGTAAGGACTGAAAATCATCTTTTACATTTTTGTAAAGCAATTACACTAATTCAACCTACATATTGCCTTATCACTACTTTTTACTCCATTATTCTACCACTTCCTATGAAAATTTAAAAAAATATATAAAAAAACAAGAAAAAATAGGATAGTGACCGTAATTATAAAATTTACCTATAGAAATTAGCCTTACACATTTGAGGTTCCTTCTACACCTCCCGAAAAGAATTCGGTTAAGTGATAAATACAGAATTTATCTAATAACTATAAAATTATAAAAATAATATAAAATAAATTATTTAGTTCATTCTAGTACTCCGATTTTTTATCCGTGGTATTATCCAATAATTAAAATAGTAATAAATATTGGTATTGTTATGATTTATGTTTAGTTATTCTTAATTGAAATGTTAAAATGATTGGTAAAATAACATAAAAAATTTAATTGAGAAAGATCGTGCTAATTTTTGGGTCAAATCCATATTCAAATGGTGATATTTTTCTCGATTTTTTTGGATGTTTTTGAAATTATCGTACATAATATTATTATTAAAATTGTGATTATAGATCATAATATTATAGTTATAATTACATAATATATTATCCCATCTTCAATGGAAAATCTTTTGATTGGAAGTCAAATATATTTATTTATACTAAAGGGATAAGTTATCTACCTCATCAGTAAATTTTAAAGTCACACTACATCTAAGAATTGTCAATATTATGCTGCTGCTTCATATCCAAAATGTTGATTTAATGAGAAATGACATTTTATGTGTCGTCATAAACAAACTAATAGAAAAATAGTTCAAATAATAACATGGATACCATGAAATCCTGTTGCTATAAAAAAATTTGGCTTCTTTAACTAACTATACATAGAATATTAATATTAGTATTATTTTTGATTTCGCGTTCATTAAACAATTTAAATTTGTATGACAATTCCTCTGGCATGTATTGACTCCCTAGCAGATCAGTCTAGGGTCAGTCAGGTAGAAACGATAAACAAAGGCCATACTGTATCACTCAAGTTGATTGCTTAGACTTTTATAGGAAAGGCAATTGTATTAGATTTTTATTGCAGCGGTTATTTACCAGGGGTGGAGAGCAGAGTCTGCGTCCTCATTAAAAGTTTTAACGCCCCGAGAGAGTTATAGCCCGAAAAGTGTTTCTTTGATTGAATTATACGTCCGTAGTCAAAAACTGATCGTGGAGGTGACGTCCAAACTTAACTATTTTAGTAACTGTTATAAAATTTGTACAATACGTGTTTTATTTTAGTTTACATTGTTTTTACTAGCGTATCTAAGTGTCATACTATCTCATATCAATCAAATTTTTGTAGTCTGATCGCTTTTCATTGTAAGTGATGGAGGAAATGGGAGTTCGAAACAGAAAATAATTATGTGCCACAACCGTATTCGAACCCAAGTTCTCATAGTTGATACCACAATGCCTTGCCACTCGCTCTCAAAGAAAATTGACTATTCATGTTAAATAATTTAGATAAAAACAGAATAATATGATACCAACACGAATAATAATCTATATTAACGATGGCAGGAAATTGATTCCAACTGCAATGCATACCGTTAATACAAGTCGTAAGCCGCTTACACTATCAGCCACCTTACATACAGTGACCGAAGAAAGTATTAGCATACATTGTCTTTTCTTTATAAATTAAATTTAAATAATAATAAAATAGTTTGAAGTTCCTTAGTAAAAAATACAATTAAAACCTGTTAAAGAACAGTATAAATTCAATCAAAAATATTGATCATAATAAAAATTTATTCACACATAATATAAACACAAAGAAAAAGTATTTGCGCACTTGTTTACTTGATCTTGTTTGTATGCTTGATTATAATCTTGATCTCTTCTATCAGTATTACAAAATATTTCAATCTATTAAGTTCGTTTTAATTTAACCGATCCTGATGCAAAAAAAAAATGAACTAAGGGCCGCTACTTGCGAAAAAGTTATATTATTTCGAAATCAAAGAAAACCGAATCATGAAAAAGCGGATTTGTTTAGTATTAATTTTTCTGTCAGATACGTAACTAAGAGATTTGAAGAAAGAGGCACAACTGCAAATAACCGGCGCAAAGGACGTTCAAAGTAAATGAGAGGATGAAAAGAAAAATCAAAATTGAAGCGATAAAAAATCAAGGAGTTAGTGCAGGTGTCCTAGCTAATATGGTCGAATCGACTTCTGGGGTCTGTGTGAGCACTAGAACAATTAAAAATGTTTTAAATTCTGAGGGAATTTACAGCAGGGTCCCGAGAAAGAAGCCTTATATCAGTGAAAACAATCGCAAAAAAAGGCTCTTATTTGCTAGGGATTACATCAACAAGCCAATCAGTTTTACATATACAGGGAAAATGTACTGTCCTCTGATGAGAGTAAATTTAATTTATTGTGATCTGAACAATTTAGGAAGCAAAACGTCTCAGTTGCTGTAAAATATAGAGGTAGGTGTGTAATGGATTTGGAATGCGTGGCTTATAATGGTGTATAAAATCTCGTGCCTATTGAAGGGATTTTAAATGCAGATGGTTATGTCAAGATTTTGCGCCATAACCTGCTAGCCAATGCAGCCAAATTAGGAATTCAGGATCGGTATATTTTTATGCATGATAATGATCCGAAACATACAGCAAATAAAACTAAAAAGTTCTTAATATTTAACATTCGCCAACAGCTTCATATCCCTCTATAGTCTCCTGATTTAAACATAATTGAAAATTTGTGGCAAATTTTAGATAAAAATGTTCGGAAAGACCAAATAACCGGAATACACCACCTCAAGGAACTTTTACAGCAAGACTGGGAACAAATTAATACGGATTTAATTAAAAACCTCGTCTACTTAATGCCAAAACACTTATAAGTTCTAATAGATTCCAACGGACATCATAAAAAATATTAAATAAAAAAAAATAATTAAACGCAAGATGAGCAAATATTTTCTTTCTTCGGTCACTGTATACAACATCCATAATTAAAAAACAAGATTGAAACTACAATTACCAGGTGACCAAGTTGCCTGGAAAGCAGTAAACTAATTGTGGTAAAAAAAAATTTCTTTTTCATTGGCCCACATCGGTAAAAAGAGGTGATTGTCTACTTAGGAAACATCAATATTTATCTTCAAACATTTTTGTATCAGAGGCTTCATATTCAGAAAAAAATCTGTTTTTATTTTTTAGAAGTTTCATCGAAGAAACCATAATTTATAACAAATAGACCAACAGAAAAAGCCTTAAGTTTCCGACCTAAAAGACAAAATTTTTAATAAGAAATAATGTTTAGAAATACCAATGTAAGGACAGAACCTTAGAAGTATTTTTCGGAAATCGAGTTTATTATTCTTTATGTTTTTAAGATTCTGAGCTACTATTTTATTTATTTTTTAAAATAAATCTCTCAGCTCCATTTCATCATTATCTTTTCATTTTAAGTACATTAGGTAGGTTCTTTAAGATTGTTCCAGTCGATTTGCAATGTTTCAACAGTATGTCTGTGTTGTGAACAAACAAATAATGAACAAGCAAAAAAAAATGGCATGACTAGATTTTTCATAATTTTTTTTAATATTTTTATAATCGATTTGGGACACTATTCAATGTATTGATACATTTTTATAACAATATGAATTAAATTAACTTCCTGAACATTTATTTATATATATAAATATGAATATTCGATTTTTATTAAGCGTTAATTTTAAAAATATTAGGTTACTATGATTATCTTTGATGTTCTATACTTAATTTATTGATAACAAAATAATATGGTAGTCGACTTTTATCAAATCCATGACCTCATGAAGTATTTTTCTTGCCTTTTAATTCCATGCAATGTGGGAATACTATAGTAATCGTAAAACATTTTATAAATATAGAAAGTTGACCATAAACAAAGGAACACGCAATGGGTTTAACTACGATGATTTATGGAGGCTTCTTATAGATTTATACGACAGTAGAGGAAGGTCTCAAGCGGTTGTTCCTCTAATTTATCATTTATATACGATTTTACGCTTCTTTATTTTGTTATATTACTTATTTGGATTTATAAAGATTTATTTCAAAAGAATTATAGATTTAAAGAAATTTTAAATGATATATGTGTGATTATTAAAATCGAGTGATTACGGATACTAATTGCTCATATATAGTCGTTTTTCTTTATTATTTTGCATAAATTTTATGTTTTAATTTATGTTTATTCACGCTTTGAAGAAAATATACAAAATTGAGTCGAAGTACAAAGGTGATGTAAATTAATATGTCAATTTAATATTTTTATTATGTAGATTTACAACACCTTTGTACCTCTATTCAATTTTGTATATTTTCTTTTCTTTACATTATTATGTCCAATTATTAATTAGATCCATTCTTTTTATTTTATCATATTTATTGTATTTTAACTATATTTATAAATGTCTCTACTGTTATGTATATTATCATTTGGTGTCTGCCTATATTTAGTATTTTCTTATTTAATATCTTACTTTAACGTTGTTTTATATTTTTTATTAGATTTTGTTAACTGTCGAATTCCTCCACTTCCTATCCAATTGATTACTACTCATCCGTCTTTAATTCATTCCCCAGCTTCGTGACCTTTATTTTATTATTATTTACCTTATATTTTGTCTTTTAGTGTGGACTGTATTTTTATATTTCTTTTTATCTACTATTTTATTTATTATTATTTCCGTTTTCATTACTTGTCTAATAACTTTGTTAGTTTTTATATCAACTTTCACATATTTTAAATAATTTTTAGCCAAACCTCGATTTAGTTTTATTTTTTTTATCTATTATCTTACTTTTATGGATTATTTTAATTTTTCTGTATCTTTTATAGCCATGAAGATGCCTTACAAGGTTGGGCAAAACGTTGGTTTATAATAAACAGTTTTATTATTTTCTGAGTTATTTTTGACCACACTCAGACCACCTCCCTTTTATATACTACACACGATTAAAAAATTATCTTATTAAAAGGATTGTATTCTTTGCGATCATCGCATCTCCGATTTCTAGAAAGTGGATTCTCTATATTTCTTATTTTTTTAGTGAAACTATACAATGTTTCAGAGTTCTATGCTATTGACACATAAGAAAAATGTTATTATTGAAATGAAATGGCAGAAAAATGTTAAAAGCTAACAATAAGAGGTGGATAGAAGCTGGAATATCCTGTATCATGATAATGATTCTGTTTTTTAGCTAATATTATGATATGTGAAGGAGTATTATTTGCTTATATGGTCTATTTTGTCTAATAATTCTTGTATCAACTACTTTTCAGTATCATAAAAATATTTATATTTTTTTTGCACTTAAACAATCATTCCCTTTAGACTTCTATTTTATAGTAAGAATGCAAAAGAGTTATGGTTCACCTTTTGAATAAAGTTTCTTCTCCTTCGGTTTACGACTTCCGGCCTATCTCAAGCCACAAGCCAATAGTTATTTCACTCTGAAATTAATTCCAATGTCTCACTTACCCTATTTTATTAACACTCCCCAAGTCCTCCAATCCCGAATAGACTAACAGCCGATTTCTTTCCTTCTCGTACTTGATTTTTCAAAAGCTTAAGACTCAGTTCATCAAAAGATCCACTTCTCCAAACTTTTTAACATTATAAAGTGGTTTATGTTGTTCGAATAGTGACATAAAATGGTTCCTCTTCTTCTTGCCCTACGCTCCCAAATAGCCATTCTAACAAATATCCTTCAGATGAAATTTATGGATTGCTACATAAGATTTAATTTCGAGATTCTCAGGCGTTATCACGTCTTTGGTTGGAATACTGAGTTGAAATGGCTTTATCCTACTTTATTTTCGAAGTTCTTAATTACCTGTGTATATCCTTGATTTCTACATTATCATTACATTTATTCATTAATTAAATCCTACATCGCAACCTACTGATTTATTCATTTCCCCTGGAGGGAAAAATCCTGTTTTCTTTCTATTTTATTATACCATGTAATTATATGTAATTTATATATGTCCGATTACCGATTGATAAGTATGCTGTGTATGTAGCAACCTGATGTATTTGGGCAGCATAGATGAATAAATATATGATGCATAGATGAATATTTCTTTCTCTCTGGCCCCTCATAACATCGCTTCCTTCAGTAAATCCTTTGTCGTTTGACTGTATTGAATAATTTTATCAATCCCTAATTATTTCAATCCTTAAGATTAACACTTTATTGATTAATTAATAGGTTCTTTGTAGAAATAGTGTAAATACATTGTTTTTTAAATTTAAAAACAATAATTAATAAGTAAAAAGAAGTACATAAAATTAGTTTTTTTTCAAATTTTATATGTAGTTTATCAGGCCCCAATGTTGTGTGTTGCCTTCTTGGTCAGAACCAGATACCTTCCATGATAAACTCACTAATCACCCAAACTCACTTATTTCTATCCTTATTTTTTACTTTTTTACCTCATAATCCACCTAGGCGCCTGAAAAGAAGATGAATTCAAGATCTTTAGACGTGTTATTGAAGTTCCATCAATGGTTAGATATTCCAAATGACTGTTAAAGACAACTTTTTTTATGTATTTGTAATAAAATTGTAAACGCGAATAAATAAATTAAAAAAAAAAAAATTATATTGTCGTTACAATTTTATGTTTAGTAAAATTCAACATGTAGATTACAATAAAATAAAGCTAATAAATGAAAATAAAAAAACAAAAAGTTAATTAATAAACATAAAAGATGTAGTTATTAGCAAACAAACCTCCAGTTAAAATTATTTATAACCATTCGGTCGAGAGTAAAGAACGTAAATGATACTTCTTAATAATTATGTTCAATCTCTTTTTTAATTATTTGGTACTATAATAAAATATTATTATCTCTACCAGAAAAAATAATACTCTGAACAAACTATAATAATTTTATTTTTTTGGCGTGGGTGTCGAATTTTGTCATAATATGAATTTTTTTTTTGTGGGATTAATAGAACCAGACCCATTTAACTTCTTTTCTAATACCTAAAATATCGTTCAGATATAAAGATTTTTTTTTTTTACTTTTATGTGATAAGAAATGTCGTGAAGTTTCGAACCAATATGCAGTTTACTCTTTTCATGGCTCATGGTGTATTGCTTTGCCAAGGTAAAGTTTTACGGGCTAGTGCTTTAGTAAACCAGTACTACTCAATCCATCATATCTAGTTCATAAATCTACGAAGCAAAAAATTTTAAAAGTAATAAAAAAATAAGTTCAAATTGCTTACAGTACTATTATTGCTAAGAACATCCAATGAAAGGTTTGTTTAAAGTATTTAAAATTGTGAAGCGTTTAAAAATACGAGATTTTCACAATTATAACTGGATATATTTAACTATCTAAATTTATTTGTAGAGATAATTCCCCTGGGCGTCTGAAAAAGAAGATGGCCACAAGATCTTCTAGTCAAGAAGTATTATTGGAGTTCTACCAATGGGTAGATTCTCCATGTGTCATACCATTGTAATACAACTAATCAAATTCACCTGTATTATGTATTTTTAATACAGTTGCCAATATAAATAAATAAAAAATAATCGATAACCTTATATTGTAGTTACAACTTTATGTTCACTAACATTCGTCAAGTAGATTATACTGTATAACATAGTAACCAACAAATAGTAAAATTTAAAATATAATATAAAATAATTAAATAATCAAAATGTTTTCTGATTCAGGTGGAATATGAGGATATAGATTTGATTTTGTGAGTCTACCCTGAAATAAACCTCACTTGCATTGCTGGGCAGTTTCATTTTTTTTTTTTTTTTTTAATTTTAAATAATACATTCTATAAGAAATTTTTTCCCATAAAATCATCAGTGGTTGTAGCTCGTATTTAATCATCTGTTAAACCTTACAT